>NC_083475.1:3510596-3587556 GCF_030014155.1 Tachysurus vachellii
GGTCTCATTTATAAAGCGTGCGTACGCACAAAACGGGGCTGGAAACGTGCGTACGCCAGTTTTCGCGCAAAGGTTGTGATCTATAAAAAACTTGACGGGAAAATGTGCGCACCCTTAAGCAAACTTTCAGCTGTGCGTACGCACATTCTGGAGACAAAGGGAATTGGTGACACAGATGGAGAGGTCGTGAACTGAAGTTAGATTGTAGAAAATACATGTGAGAAGAACGATTATAAGAATTAATGACATTTAATTTTCACTCCATTTCATACGCTATTTCCACATTGTCATGAAGATTAAATCCAACAGTGTTATTTGTGCCGATTGTTTTAGGCTATATACATCTAGTAAAATCCAAACGTAATTCAAAATGTATTAAAAAATAAAATAATAATAATCAGCGCTACTCCGTCCAGGGTGTATCCTGCCTTGATGCCCAATGACGCCTGAGGATAGGTACAGGCTCCCCGTGACCCGAGTAGTTCGGATAAGCGGTAGAAGATGAATGAATGAATGAATGAATGAATAATCAGCGCTGCCTTACAGTCACACCATCCACAACGGGAGCGCAGGAGGAGATGGCGCGACTACATGTGATGCAGAATAGCATGAAATACCCTTTTATTAGAAAACTGCAGAGCACAGTGTAAAAACGAAATATTTTCCTTAATGTACATATAGCTATCATAAAATGTCAAAGTCTGCAAATACAGTCATGAAGCACAATTGCTACTCATCATCGGTCCTAACTATTACGGTGTTCATTACAAAACCGTCATGAAGAAGTGTGTTCACTATAACATTTTCGTCTTAAATTTTCGCCCACAAATTAATTCTGTGATTTTGTCAAGGTGTTAACGATCAGTCTAATTGCTAGAAACATATAAATCCTCCGGTGACCCGGGTATGTAATCCTTCATGATGGCACTGCTGGCACTGTTGGAGGATTACGCCAATGGCAAAATAAGGAGAGAACGAGTTTTCAGGGACCATGATGGTTTCCTGGCTAATAAGCCGATTTAGATTCCCTAGAGCTGTGCTCTTAGAACTATGTGTTGAAATGGGTCCAGTATTAGAGAGGGCAACATGCCGGAACCATGCCATCCCAGTCCAAATACAAGTCCTCACCACTCTGGGGTTCTAGGCAACCGGCTGTTTCCAGCACGAATTGGCAGACAGGTAAATTGTTTATATAAAAAAAAAACTATAAGTAATCCTCAACTTTGTCTCTAAGACCTTTTTGTATATGAAATAATTCTATTGGAATCTATAATCTCACCCTATAGGTCTGGTATATCACAGCCGTCCCTGAGTGCCATAATATCTGTCGTTTTGAATGGTATACTTAATATGGGTAGTCGATACATCAGGTTCCCCTACACTGTGCGAGAACAGGCCGAAATTAAAATGCAATTTGCAGCAATGTCTAGTTTCCCAAATGTAATCGGCGCAATTGACTGCGCTCATGTTGCTATAAGGGCACCATCTGAAAATGAATTTGCTTATGTTAATAGAAAGCATGTGCATTCTATTAATGTGCAAATCATATGTGACTCCAACATGACCCTCACAAACATTGTGGCACGCTGGCCTGGTTCAACACATGATTCCTTTATCCTGACACATACAGTACTGTAACAGTGTAGGGAACAGACTAAATGCAGTACGTGATGGCTGGCTTCTTGGTGACTGTAACTGTAACTTGGAAACTAACAATTTTTCATTCATTCATTATCCGAACTACCTCGGGTCACGGGGAGCCTGTGCCTATCTCAGGCGTCATCGGGCATCAAGGCAGGATACACCCTGGACGGAGTGCCAACCCATCGCAGGGCACACGCACACTCTCATTCACTCACGCAATCACACACTACGGACAATTTTCCAGAGATGCCAATCAACCTACCATGCATGTCTTTGGACCGGGGGAGGAAACCGGAGTACCCGGAGGAAACCCCCGAGGCACGGGGAGAACATGCAAACTCCACACACACACAAGGTGGAGGTGGGAATCGAACCCCCAACCCCGGTGGTGTGAGGCGAATGTGCTAACCACTAAGCCACCGTGCCCCCCTACGCACGGTTTTATAAATCGGAATTTTTTTTGGCGTACGCCATTTTTCGCTTTTGGGCGTACGTAAACTTTTAGGGATCCTACGCACAGTTTTATAAATGAGACCCCAGGAATGTTCTTTCTGATGAAATCTCACCTGCAAATAGCGGAAAAAATTTGCAGAGGCAAGGGCTGCTTTAGTTGGTCAAAGGAGCCTTCATTGTAGAGGTCTTTAATTGTGGTTATGCCTATTTGTTTCCATTGAAAAAAGAACTTATCGTGTAGTCCTGGGGGGAAAGCATGATTATGGCAAATCGGAGTATACAGATATACATCTGGAATTTCCAAATATTTCTTGATTTGTTTCCATACTTTAATTGAATTAGAAATAACTGTATTTCCATTATAACACTTTAAGTCTATTTTAATGGGACTATTAAGCATGGCAATTAATGAAGTCTTATTACAGGAAGCTTCCTCTATTGCTAACCATTCTGGTTTGTCTGGCTCCATTAAACTGCTCTTTATCCACCACACTAAAGTGTTTAGGTTAGCTGCCCAATACTAATTTTTAAAGTTTGGAAGCCCAAACGTTCCTTTATCCTTGTGTGGTGATGGGAGGGGTGTTAAGGGTTCTAGAGCAATTACTAAAATACAAACAAGATAGATATTGATTTCGACTACGCCACCTTGGGAATTTCACCCAAAGAATTTGAAAGGGACACCTACCACTGGCATACACAAGTTCGTATCACCAATTAGAGTCAGAGACATAAGTCACAATACAAAGTCCTCTTTATTGACACTCTCATTAAAACATTAAAATAAATAAAAAACCTTCAGCCAAACGAGCTACAGATCTTTCTTGGACAAATTAAGGGACAGGGACTAAAGCTTACCAGTACAGAAAAACAGAGCAAAAGGCCACACTCATAGGTGAATCACTGCACTTCACTGTTTACGCACACCTACAGTGAGATAGTCACAACACACTTGTGAGGAAGTACCACCACCGAAAGCCAGTCCTCCACCCCAGTGCTCAGGCCCTGCCAAAAAAAAGATAACATACATCAACCACAGTCACCTTAAAGACTGAGTCAATTCAAGAAAACAAAAGTAAATAATTCAATTCTCACAACCAGTAAATAGTTGCTCCAATAAATCAACTTCTACAAAATATAAAAAAAGAAAAAAAAGCAAATAAACTTTGTAACCAAATTATATAAATAGAAACTAAATCCAATACAGTTAAAATAAAATAACTTAGACAAGAAATCACGAAATCCAGACTAACTGTTCAAACCCCAGAAGCAATACAAAACCAAATGCAACTGAAGAACAACAGCAAGCCAAAGAATCAAATCAACATTTCAAATGAAATACTTCAAAAATAATACATTGTAAAACTAAAAAGACAAAATATGGAACAGCCACAAAAAGAAAATAAACAACAGATAAACTTGGAAGCAGGTTTGAAAACAGATCTGGAAACCCGATTGGAAACCCGATTGGAAACCGGTTGGAAACCCGATTGGAAACAGGTTGGAAACAGGACAGCACTGCAGTCATACAAACGCGGAGCACGCCCGACTGGAATAATTACGAGCCGTTACGACACCTATAAACAAAGGGAGACTGTTACTCTGTTAGATATGTTCTCCATTCTAATACATGTGTGCCTAAATACCTACCAATCGCAGACATCAACGTTTTATAGGAAGCCAATGGAATCTTTCACAGAAAACGCCGTTACAAAACAGTGATCCAGCACTGCGTCAGGTGCTCACAGCTTCTCCGATATCTATGCCCGATTTATGTGCCGATACTAAACAGACATTACAGCGCGACTTGTAGGGTCAAGGCAGAAGTGCTCTTCAAACCAATCGCCGTCTCTAAAACACATTAAAACAGTGCACTTCTCATAATCAAACACATGCAATGGCCAAGAAAACAACCAACAGCGTGTTCCTCTTACCGTCTCAAGCAATTGCATCTAGTTCCGGGAAGTGACAGAAGCGCGTTAGTGACGTAGCAAGTAACCAAGTGACAAATCCCAGGTAACCATGCATGCTCCTGTTTTTATAGCTCTGTGGAGCTGCCAATAAGCTAACGCTGCACCTGCACCGTGACGTAATCGGAGTCACTCCTCCTGCCACACTTGGATTTATTAAGATGTTTTTTATTAATCCTTGCTGTCTTATTGGCCCAAATAAAGTTTGTTATAATAGATTCTAGCTGTTTAAAAAGATAAAGGGGAATAGAAAAAGGGATAGCTTTAAATATATATAAAAATCTTGGAAGTACAACCATTTTATAGCGTTTATTTTGCCTACCCTGGACATGGGGAGTGTTTTCCAAAAGGTTATATTGTCTTTAAGTTGATCAACTTGCTTTTTCCAGTTTGTTTTTAAAAACATGTTGGACTTTTTAGTAATTATTATACCTAAATATTTGAAATGCTGATTTGCAAGGAGTTCTTGATCATGGTCATCAGAAATTGGCATTAGTTCACTTTTTTCCCAATTAATTGTGAATCCAGAGAAACTGCCAAATTCTTCAATAAGCTTGAGTAGTGGTGGAATGGACTTTGCAGGATTAGAAATATACAAGAGAATATCATCTGCATACAGATATTGGGGTCTGCCCATTATTGTTATAGGTAGTGATGGCCAGTTCGTGAACGAATCGTTCTTTGAACAAGTTCTTTTTAGTGAACTGGATGAACCGGTTCACCAAATCGGACTGATTCGTTCTAAACAGTTCGTGTCTTGAGTCAGTGCTGATCCACAAGTTACTAAAGTTACTCACTTTCGGTCATGCCTGACAGTCGGTCCGACTCTAAATAAACTAATATCCCGGAGTATATGTAACTCCTGTACACTGAACTGAGACATGTTGTGCTGAGAGAACTGTGAGCTCGAGCTGTTGATACTGCGCATGCGTGAATTACTGAACCGATACAGCAAATCATCAGTACAGAACTGAGAACTGCTTGTTTCGGACACGTCCGAGAACCGATGAACTGATACAGCGAATCATCAGTACACTGAACTGAGAAGTGGTTCTTTCGGACGCGTCCGAGAACCGATGAGCTGATACAGCGAATCATCAGTACACTGAACTGAGAACTGGTTCTTTCGGACGCGTCCAAGAACCGATGAACTGATACAGCGAATCATCGGTACACTGAACTGAGAACTGGTTCTTTCAGACGCGTCTGAGAACCGATGAGCTGTTGATATTGCGCATGATTGAATCTCTGAACTGATACAGCGAATCATCAGTACATTGAACTGAGAACTGTTTCTTTCGGATGCGTCCGACATACAGTACTGAGAACCGATTAGCTGTTGATACTGCGCATGCGTGAACCTTCAGAGCAAATTATACATATTGGGATATGCATAGTAACTAGTAGGGATGAGCGAGTACAGCATTATCTGTATCTGTATCTGTATCTGTTAACCATATGAATTATCCGTATCTGTACTCGGAGTGGGTGGGGCCTAACCCGGACACAGGCGGGGCTTGTCTTGAAATGGGCGGGGCTTTAACTGGTAATAATTAATTTGTAATATTTATAACACTAGCTTACTACCTTTATGTTTTTATGAAATACAGCAAAAACGTGTCAGACACTCAGTGACTGGTTACTGGTTAGAGACAGCTGAAGGTTTAAAAAAGAAAAAAAATTTCCGACAGGCAGAGACGCAATGCGAGTCGCATTCTACCAAGCAAGCACCACGTCTGAACGAACCCAGTTGAGTTGTCTTGATTGGTAACAGCAGATGCACGTACATTATTTCAATCCATTTAATAAATTCTGGACCAAAACCAAATTTCTTTAGAGCTGCAATCATATATTTCCATTCTAATTGGTCAAAAATTACACGTCTTTGAGTTTTTCTTATGATAGATTATATTAAACAGGCATCTCAAGTTAAAGTAAATATGTCTGTTGGGCATGAAGCCGGTTTGGCTGGTTTGTATGTTTTCAATCTGTTTGCAAGAATTTTGCTTATAATCTTGAATTCAAGGGAAATGAGAGAGATTAGACGATATGAAGACATTTGCTTTTCATTTATTCATACATTACATTTCACATCCGGGTTTCAGAATTAGTATTATATTCGCTTCATACATTGTTGGTGGATATTTATTGTGTGTTAGTACATCTTTAATCAATCTTTGAATCATAGGTTGTGCCTAAATGTTTTGTAAAATTCAGCACTAAGGCCGTCCGGACCAGCAGATTTATAATTAGGCAACTGCGATATTACTCCATTTATCTCTTCCAACGTAATTTCTTTATCTACGAATTGTTTTGCTTCTGTGCTGAGAGTAGGAAGATTTAAATCAGAAAAGAAATTCTCTATTGACTCTTCAGTCATATCGCACTTTGATTCAGAGACATCTCTGTAGAAATTAGCAAATAGTGAATAATTATTGAAAAATAAATAAATACAAAAAATAAAAACACTGAAATGTGACAAACGGTACCTAAAAAAATCATTGAAAAATATGGCATACTAAGTGGAAGAGTGTAAGAGATGAAAGCTGTCAAATTGTGTGCTCTGCTTAGTGAAAAACAAGGAGGCATTTTAGTTTTAGCTAAATGCTAAGCTAAATTGCTTGGCTAAATGCTAAACTAAATACTCCTTAGTGATAAAAAACACTGATTTCAGCTAAACAACATGACAGTAAACAATAACAATGATGCTGCACAAGGCATTATTTAAACAGGAGCTAGAATTCTATGGCATCACAGACCAAGCTTTTGAAGCCAAGCAAATGGCGCCGACCATCTTCTTCTTCTTTCGGCTTTTCCCTTCAGGGGTCGCCACAGCGAATCATCTCTCTCCACCTAACCCTATCTTCTGCATCCTCAACACTTGCACCCACTAGCTTCAAATCCTCATTAATTACATCCATATACCTCCTCTTTGGCCTTCCTCTTTGCCTCCTGCCTGGCAGCTCCATGTCCAACATTCTCCTACCAATATACTCACTCTCCCTCCTCTGAACATGTCCAAACCATCTTAATCTTGCCTCCCTAACTTTGTCCCCCAAACGTCCAACATGGGCTGTCCCTCTGATGTACTCGTTCCTAATCCTGTCCAATCTTGTCACTCCCAAAGAGAACCTCAACATCTTCAGCTCGGCTACCTCAAGCTCTGACTCCTGTCTCTTCTTCAGTGACACTGTCTCTAAACCATACAGCATGGCCGGTCTCACCACTGTCCTGTACACCTTCCCCTTGATTCTTGCTGATATTTTCCTATCACACAGAACTCCTGACACCTTTCTCCACCCACTCCAACCTGCCTGCACTCGCTTCTTTACTTCTTTAAATGGCGCCGACCATATCTAAGCCTAATAGTGAATTGAAACTACAAATCTACCAGAGGGTAAGGTGACTTGAGCCAGGCCACCACCCACCCTGTTGTATTTTATAGCTACTGGTTGAAAAAATAAAAACACTGGAGTATGAAAAAAAAAAAAAAAGAAAAGCATTGAAAACTATGGCATACTAAGTGGAAGAGTGGAAGAGATGAAAGCTGTCAAATTGTGTGCTGTGCTTAGTGAAAAACAAGGGGGCATTTTAGTTTTAGCTAAATGCTAAGCTAAATTACTTGGCTAAATGCTAAACTAAATACTCCTTAGTGATAAAAACACTAATTCAAGCTAAACAACCTGACAGTAAACAATAACAATGATGCTGCAAAAGGCATTATTTAAACGGGCCTTCAAGCTTTTGAAGCCAAGCAAATGGCACCGATCATATCTAAGCCTAATAGTGAATTGAAAATACAAATCTACCTGAGGGTAAGGTGACTTGAGCCAGGCCACCACCCACCCTGTTGTATTTTATAGCTACTGATTGAAAAAATAAAAACACTGAAATGTGACAAAGTACTACTTAAAAAAAATTAAAAATAAAAATAAATAAATCATTGAAAACTATGGCATACTAAGTGGAAGAGTGTAAGAGATGAAAGCTGTCAAATTGTGTGCTGTGCTTAGTGAGAAACAACGGGGCATTTTAATTGTCGCTAAATGCTAAGCTAAATTGCTTGGCTAAATGCTAAACTAAATACTCCTTAGTGATAAAAACACTAATTCAAGCTAAACAACCTGACAGTAAACAATAACAATGATGCTGCAAAAGGCATTATTTAAACGGCCCTTCAAGCTTTGAAGCCAGACAAATGGCGCCAATCATATCTAAGCCTAATAGTGAATTGAAAATACAAATCTACCTGAGGGTAAGGTGACCTGAGCCAGGCCACCACCCACCCTGTTGTATTTTATAGCTACTGACTGAAAAAATAAAAACACTGGAGTGTGAAAAAGAAAAAAAATCATTGAAAACTATGGCATACTAAGTGGAAGAGTGGAAGAGATGAAAGCTGTCAAATTGTGCGCTGTGCTTAGTGAAAAACAAGGGGGCATTTTAGTTTTAGCTAAATGCTAAGCTAAATTGCTTGGCTAAATGCTAAACTAAATACTCCTTAGTGATAAAAACACTAATTCAAGCTAAACAACCTGACAGTAAACAATAACAATGATGCTGCAAAAGGCATTATTTAAACGGGCCTTCAAGCTTTTGAAGCCAAGCAAATGGCACCGATCATATCTAAGCCTAATAGTGAATTGAAACTACAAATCTACCTGAGGGTAAGGTGACTTGAGCTAGGCCACCAACCACCCTGTGTTATTTTATAGCTACTGATTGAAAAAATAAAAGGATGGGGCCCTGGTTGCACCATACCGGGCGACGTCACGGACCTTGCTTTGTGGGAATCAGCTGACTTCGACTGGGGACATCCTCGGACGGTGGAAGGAGTACTTTGAGGTTCTCCTCAACACCACCGACATGTCTTCCACTGGGGAAGCAGAGGCCGAGGGCTCAGTTGTGGACTCATCAATCCCCCAAACTGAGGTCACTGAGGTAGTTGAGAAGCTTCTCATTGGCAAGGCACCGTGGTGGATGAGATCCGCCCTGAGTACCTCAAGTCTCTGGATGTTGTGGGGCTGTCTTGGTTGACACTCCTCTGCAACATCGCGTGGTGGCTGGGGACATTGCCTCTGGACTGGCAGACTGGGGTGGTGGTCCCTCTGTTTAAGAAAGGGGACCGGAGGGTGTGTTCCAACTGCAGGGGGATCACACTCCTTAGCCTCCCCGGAAAAGTCTATGCCATGGTACTGGAGAGGAGAATTCGGCCGATAGTCGAACCTCGGATCCAGGAGGAACAATGCGGGTTTTGTCCCGGTCGTGGAACACTGGACCATCTCTATACCCTCGCCAGGTTGCTGGAGGGTTCATGGGAGTTTGCCCAACCAGTCCAAATGTGCTTTGTGGATCTGGAGAAGGCATTCAACTGTGTCCCTCGTGGTGACCTGTGGGGGTGCTCTGGGAGTATGGGGTCCGCGGCCCTCTGCTAAGGGCTGTCCGGTCCCTATATGACCTGAGCAGGAGTTTGGTTCGCATTGCCGGCAGTAAGTCAGACTTGTTCCTGGTGCATGTTGGACTCCAGCAGGGCTGCCCTTTGTCACTGGTCCTGTTCATTATTTATATGGACAGTTTTTCTTGGCGCAGTCGGGGGCCGGAGGGAGTCAGGTTTGGGGACCATGGGATGTCGTCTCTGCTTTTTGCAGATGATGTTGTCCTGTTGGCTTCCTCAAATCAGGACCTTCAGCGAGCTCTGGGACGGTTTGCAGCCGAGTGTGAAGCGGCGGGGATGAGAATCAGCACCTCCAAGTCCAAGGCCATGAGGTCATGACCGAAAGGACAAGATCCCGGAAACAGGCGGAAATGAGTTTCCTCCGCAGGTTTGCTGGGCGCTCCTTTAGAGATAGGGTGAGGAGCTCGGTCACTCGGGAGGAGCTCAGAGTAGAGCTGCTGCTCCTCCACATCGAGAGGAGTCAGCTGAGGTGGCTCGGGCATCTGTTCTAGATGCCTCCTGAACGCCTCCCTGTGGAGGTGTTCCCGGGCATGTCCAACCAGGAGGAGGCCCCGGGGAAGACCTAGGACATGCTGGAGGGACTATGTCTCTCGGCTGGCTTGGGAATGCCTCGGTATTCCCCTGGAAGAGCTGGAGGAAGTGTCTGGGGAAAGAGAAGTCTGGGCATCCCTGCTTAGACTGCTGCCCCTGCTACCCGGCCCCGGATAAGCGGTAGAAGATGGATGGATGGATGGATGGATGGATGGATGGATGAGAGTTAATGACCTAGAAAAGCTCATGAAACAAAGAGTTTTATCCGCTAAGTTTGCCAAACTTTTCGAATGTAAAACTAGTCACGTATTATGTATCTTACCCTACAATAGTTCAACATGATTCACAGGAAAACCATGTGACAACACTAGATCCAAAGTGTGACCTTTCTGATGTGTAGGGCCATTGGCAGAATGTGAGATATTAAAAGAGTCCATAAGAGATAACAACTCTTTGACCAGAGGCTTTGAATGACAGCAGACATGAATATTAAAGTCATCCAAAATTAAGAGACTATCAGAGCGTGACACTAAGGAAGCCAATAAGTCCAAAAATTCTCGAATAAAGTCCTTATTAAATTTTGAAGGTCTGTAAACCAGGGTAGAGAGCAGTGAAGTGGGAAAATTAACCATGAACAGTTGCACCTCAAAACTTTTGTAACCGCTTACACTTAAAACAATTCTTGAATGTAGTTGCAATTCCACCTCCTGGTCTAGACTTAATAGTATAGGAGCAGGATTCAAGCTGTTTTATTATGGTGTGGATAGTAAGAGAAATGGGGTAGGTGTGGTCCTGAAGGAGGAGTTTGTGAGGAATGTTCTGGAGGTGAAGAGAGTGTCAGACAGGGTGATGAGTCTGAAGTTAGAGATTGAAGGGGTGATGTTGAATGTTGTTAGTGGTTATGCCCCGCAGGTAGGTTGTGAGTTAGAGGAGAAAGAGAGATTCTGGTGTGAATTTGATGAGGTGATTGAGAGTATTCCCAAGGGTGAGAGAGTGGTGATAGGAGCGGATTTTAATGGACATGTTGGTGAGGGGAACACAGGTGATGAGGAGGTGATGGGCAAGTTTGGAGTTAAGGAAAGGAACCTTGAAGGACAGATGGTAGTGGACTTTGCTAAGAGGATGGACATGGCTGTGGTTAACACTTATTTTCAGAAGAGGGAGGAACATAGAGTGACTTACAAGAGTGGAGGTAGGAGAACACAGGTAGACTACATCCTTTGTAGAAGAGGCAATCTGAAAGAGATTAGTGACTGTAAAGTGGTAGTGGGAGAGAGTGTAGCCAGACAGCATAGGATGGTGGTGTGTAGGATGACTCTGATGGTCTGTAAGAGGAAGAGGTCAAAGATAGAGAAGAAAACTAAGTGGTGGAAGCTGAAAAAGGAGGAATGTTGTGAGGAATTTAGACAGACGTTGAGGCAGGCTCTGGGTGGTCAGGTAGTGCTGCCAGATGACTGGGAAACTACAGCAGAAGTGATCAGGGAGACAGGGAGAAAGGTGCTGGGTGTGTCATCTTTAAGGAGGAAAGAAGATAAGGAGACTTGGTGGTGGAATGAGGAAGTTCAGGATAGTATCCAGAGGAAGAGATTAGCCAAGAAGAAGTGGGATATGGACAGGACTGAAGAGAATAGACAGGAATACAAGGAGTTACAGCGCAGAGTGAAGAGGGAGGTGTCTAAGGCCAAGCAGAAGGCATATGACGAGTTGTACACTAGGTTAGACACTAGAGAAGGAGAGAAGGACTTGTACAAGTTAGCTAGACAGAGGGATCGAGATGGGAAGGATGTGCAGCAAGTTAGAATTATTAAGGATAGAGATGGAAGGGTGCTCACAAGTGAGGAGAGTGTACAGAGGAGATGGAAGGAATACTTTGAGGAGCTGATGAATGAGGAAAATCAGAGGGAAAAAAGAGTAGAAGGGGTGAACTCTGTGGAACAGGAAGTAGATAAGATTAGAAAGGATGAAGTCAGGAAGGCTTTGAAGAGGATGAAAAGTGGAAAGGCAGTTGGTCCTGACGACATCCCGGTAGAGGTCTGGAAGTGTCTAGGAGAGGCAGCAGTGGAATTTTTAACTAGTTTGTTCAACAGGGTTTTAGAAAGTGAGAGGATGCCTGAGGAATGGAGAAGGAGTGTGTTAGCGCCCATCTTTAAGAATAAGGGTGACGTGCAGAGTTGCAGCAACTATAGGGGGATAAAGTTGATGAGCCATACAATGAAGTTGTGGGAAAGAGTAGTGGAAGCTAGGTTAAGGAAGGTGGTGGAAATTTGTGAGCAGCAGTATGGCTTCATGCCCAGAAAGAGCACAACAGATGCAATTTTTGCGCTGAGAATGTTGATGGAGAAGTATAGGGATGGTCAGAGGGAGTTGCACTGTGTGTTTGTAGACTTAGAGAAAGCGTATGACAGGGTGCCAAGAGAAGAGCTCTGGTACTGTATGAGGAAGTCTGGAGTAGCAGAGAAGTATGTCAGAGTGGTGCAGGACATGTATGAGAGGAGCAGGAGAGGAGCAGGTGGAGGAAAACCTGGAGAGGTGGAGGTTTGCACTGGAGAGAAGAGGAATGAAAGTCAGTCGTAGTAAGACTGAGTACATGTGTGTGAATGAAAGGGAGGGAAGTGGAACAGTAAGGTTACAGGGTGAAGAGGTGAAGAAGGTACAGGAGTTTAAGTACTTGGGGTCAACAGTCCAGAGTAATGGAGAGAGTGGGAAAGAAGTAAAGAAGCGAGTGCAGGCAGGTTGGAGTGGGTGGAGAAAGGTGTCAGGAGTTCTGTGTGATAGGAAAATATCAGCAAGAATCAAGGGGAAGGTGTACAGGACAGTGGTGAGACCGGCCATGCTGTATGGTTTAGAGACAGTGTCACTGAAGAAGAGACAGGAGTCAGAGCTTGAGGTAGCCAAGCTGAAGATGTTGAGGTTTTCTTTGGGAGTGACAAGATTGGACAGGATTAGGAACGAGTACATCAGAGGGACAGCCCATGTTGGACGTTTGGGGGACAAAGTTAGGGAGGCAAGATTAAGATGGTTTGGACATGTCCAGAGGAGGGAGAGTGAGTATATTGGTAGGAGAATGTTAGACATGGAGCTGCCAGGCAGGAGGCAAAGAGGAAGGCCAAAGAGGAGGTATATGGATGTAATTAATGAGGATTTGAAGCTAGTGGGTGCAAGTGTTGAGGATGCAGAAGATAGGGATAGGTGGAGAGAGATGATTCGCTGTGGCGACCCCTGAAGGGAAAAGCCGAAAGAAGAAGAAGAAGTTGCAATTCCACCTCCATGGTGCACAGATCTAGTGCCACTTTTCCACCGAGGCAGTTTGAGTGCTGGTTCGGAGCCAGAGGCTAATTTAGAACCAGTTCTTTCTTTTTCCACAGCCAAAGCAGTGGTTCTTAAGTAGCACCAAAACGTTGCTGGTCTAGACTTAAGAACCGCTTGTGTCAGGGGCTGTGGGCGGGGCTACTGTTAGCGCATTTGATAATGTACCTTAAGTATACTAATGTTTAATACACTTTTACTTTACCGCTATATGATACATTATCAGCACACATGATAGTAAGTAGCTACATGCTAAGGCTAACTTTTTTCTGTGTTAATGATAAAATAACGTTATGTACTTTCTTGATAACAACCTTTGTTTATACAGATTACATGGAGCTGCACGTACACGTTGGATTCGCCGCGTTTGAGTGTTAATTTAGGTTCACAAAGCCATGAGCATTAACAGTAAAGCAATATCCGCCATTGTTGATGTGTTTTTGTTTGCCGCTGCTGCGCTAAAGTTGCTGTGTAACGTGACATGTATACAGTGACGTCAGACTCGGCTCTGTGATGTTCTCTATCCGGTGGAAAGGCAAACCGGTTCTTAGATGGTTCACCAGTGGAACCAACTTTGAACCAGCACCAGTGCTAGCTCTGAACCAGCACCCGGTTCTTTTTGGTGGAAAAGGGGCATAGGAGAGTTACAGTATAGAATGAATAGTCAGGAGGAGAAAGTTCAACTAGGGTTGTATGATCACCCGGACTGAGCCATGTTTCTGTCATGAATAAAAAATCCAAGTCGTGAGTGAAGCAGAAGTCACTTAAAATGAATGCTTTGTTGGACACAGACTTAACATTTAAGAGCCCAAATTTAACCGGACGATCCACAAGCCAAGGACAATTTGACAGGAGACTGGTTGGTGGGAAGATTGTTGAATATTCCAGAAATGCAAGATTACAGAGGTTGACTCCAGCATACATTCTAAAATGGGAGAGGTGGACAGGGGACCAAACAACTGATATTTGGTCAGCAGCACGAGATCGACGACAACTGACAGAATGAAATTTGCGACGAGAGCCGCGATGAACATAGCGTCGACGACGGGCAATCCCCAAACCACAACAGATATTGTAAGTTTTTTCTGGTAATGCCAGTGATGTGTTCAGCTGTATCAGTTCAGCAGGCGAATAACGAAAAACCATTGTACAAAAAAACTTGTGTGGAATAAAGTTGCCGTGCCGTGCACGCTGAAAGAACAGCTCTATACCGACCAGCACGGAAAAAACGATAAGCCATAAACAACGCATCTTTTCTGTTTACATGACCATGTTAGGAAACATGTTAGCCTGAAAACCACACCAACACACCCTATTGGGTAGGAATAAGGCAGACCGGATAAGAAAGCCCCAGACCTTTAAAAACCCAAACTCAGAGAAAACAGATAACAGACCAGAGAGAAAGTAGAAAACTTACTCACGGGTCGATATGCTGCAAAATTGGGGAGAAGAGGGGATCAAGGCTCGCAGAAGGTCAATGAGGGACAGAAAAAGATTACGAAAAAATGTCAAAAAGTATAGCTTATCCGGTAAACAGCTTGGTCATTAAATGGTTCATCCAGAATATATAATCCACAGAAACCATAAGTAGAAATGCATATGCAAATGCAAATTACCATTGCAGAAATTAATCCATAAAGACGAAGGGGTAAGCTGCAGCAAAACATGTAAACCAGTGTGTGTCGGCGATACTCAGATGTCTTCCAAAGCATGATGCAAAATCCACAAAAGATAGAGACAAATAAATAAATAAAAATCTAAGGTTGAACAGTTCAAACAAACAAACAAACAGACAAAAACACCGGAGAGCAGCGGCAGACAAACACGCCAGCGTTCACTCAACCGGAAGAATGTGCAAAACCATAGGGGAAAACATCGACTGTAAAAACCAGCCTGAAAAAAAAGTCTATTTTGTCAATTCCTGTCATCAAGAAGCTTTGCACCACTCATCTTTGCAGATTTGTTCTAATTCAGCCACATTGGAAGGTTTTCGAGAATGAACCACCTTTTTAAAGTCGTGCCACATCATCTCAATAGGATTCAGGTCAGGATTTTGACTTGGCCACTTTAACGTCTTCATTTTGTTTTTCTTCAGCCATTTCCCCAGTCTCTTTCTTATGGTGGAGTCAGGAACACTGACCTTGACTGTGGCAAGTGAGGCCTGCAGTTCTTTGGATGTTTTTGTGGAGTCTGTTGTGACATCTTGGATGAGTCGTTGCTGCGCTCTTGGGGTAATTTTGCTCGGCCGGCCACTCCTGGGAACGTAGACCACTATTCCATGTTTTGGCCATTTGTGGATAATGGCTCTCACTGTGGTTCACTGGAGTCCCAAAGCTTTAAAAATGGCTTTATAACTTTTTTCAGACAGATAGATCTCAATTACTTTATTTCTCATTTGTTCCCGAATTTCTTTGGATCTTGACATGATGTATAGCTTTTGAGTATCTTTTGGTCTACCGGATTTTGTCAGTCAGGGCTTATTTAAGTGCTTTCTTGATTGTGAAAAGTTGTGGCAGTAATCAGGCCTGGGTGTTGCTGAACTCAGGTGTGATAAACCACCTGAACTCAGGTGTGATAAACCACAGTTATGTTATGTTTTAATGGGGGGCAAACACTTTTTCACACAGGGCCATGTGGGTTTGGATTTTGTTTTCCTTTAATAATAAAAACTTTTATTTAAAAACTGCATTGTGTTTACTTGTGTTATCTTTTAATACGCAAATTATTTTTTCCCTGAACATCGGTTTCTAGCTGGATAACCCTTAATCATCGCTAGCCCGGTGTTTTCTCACACAGAGTATCTGTTTTGTATGAGTTGCTTGGGTGCAGGTGAGGACACATTTGAGTTCTGTCCCTGTACAACCATGTCTAATAGTTTTGAGAATGTCCTCATAGGCATCTGGCTGGTGGTTAAAGAATAACTCATATTGGTGGAGGAATCCCATGCAGCGATCCGCTGAGGCATCAAATATTTCTGGCAACGCCATGTGAAGTGGGTCTGACCTGCTTCGAGCTGTGCTAAATCTGCTGGATTTGCTGGTGACAGGCAAACATGTAAACATAGAAAAACAGCCAGAGAGTCTATAAAACTGAATAGCAACTAATGAGGCTAACAAAACAGACAAGGGCTAAACTATCGGTGTGAACACTCCAAACAGAACAAAAGGGTCATACACATAAAGGCCTACAACAGAGGCAAGAGAAACGGCTTTGTACTGTATGCAACAGATTTGACGAAACTTCGCATGGATGAGAGCATGCTCTTCGCTTTCATGCTTGCACACCTAGAGGTAAAAACTGGAAGTGAACCTCCATAACCCCAGATGTCAGTACTCTGATGAAGGCTCCCTCTGGGGCATTACTGATGATGTTCTCACAGATTGCTTATTTTTAACTCCATCGACCACCTGCTGAAATCTGACCATTCTTTTAAGCAGTACATAGTGAAATGAAACAACATTTCTCCACGACCATGGTGCTGCATAAAACAACACAGAGCTAAGGACTTAAAGTAAATTTTCCTAGCTACATAAAGTGGCTACGCCTGTGCAACCTAGTGCAAACAGTGCAAGACAAAAGACAGTGCAGACAATACAAAACACTACAGAACAAAATATACAAAATTTATTTGTGTTAAAATCCCTCCTTATTGTGCTCCTTGAAACAACATCACTTTTTTTCTAGAGCAGCCTGTATTTCTCTCCAAGTTGTTTGTGGGTTTGTGTAGTATCAACAGAACCTCTTATTTTCTCTTTATCAGAATTTGAACAGCACTTACTGGCATTTTTAGGTGTTGACATCTTTTTATTTATTTTTTCTAGTTTCCTCCCGTAGCGCCTCTTTACCGCTCTGCGCACACTGTAAGAAGCAGCCTTGTACTTATCCATGTCCCCGGTGGTGAGCCCCTTGTTGTAGGCAGAGGAGCGGGATCTCAGTGCATTGCAAATGGTTTTATCCACCCACAGCTTCTGGTTGGGAAACGTTCTGATGGTGGTTTTCTGTACCGTATCATCCGCTATTGTTCCGATGAATCCCACAACTGCTTCCGTAAACATGTTGACATCATCAGAGCTGCGCCTGAACATGTCCCAGTCTGTGTCATCTAGAGTGTCCTGCAGAGCTCCCTCTGAACTGGAGATTCCTGTTTCAGCCTTAGTTTGTAAACAGGCATGAGGAACATGGTGGCATGGTCCAATTCCCCAAACGGTGGATGTGATTGTGCCTTGTAGCTGTTCTTAAATGGTGTGTAGCAGTGGTCCAGTGTCCTTTCGCACCTGGTGGGGCAGGTGATGTGCTGCCGAAAGTTTGGTAGTGCGCGTTTGAGGTTGGCACTATTAAAATCTCCCACCACAATGAGTGCAGCGCCCCGATGCTATGTTTGGTGTAGCGTTAGTGTCTCTTGTAAGTCCCATACTGCAGTGTCCATGTCCGTTTGAGGTGGAATATATAAACAGCACTGACTATGACCGAGTGGAATTCCCGAGGTAGATAGAAGGACTATCTTGATGGTCAGTAGTTCCAGATTTGGTGTGCAGGAGCATGTAAGAGGAACAGTGCTCACGCTGTCGCCCCAGTGGTTTTTCACCATCAAACACACTTCACCTCCCCTTGACTTTCCTGACTCCAGTGTTCTGTCCATGCAGTAAACCGAGAAAAACTCATCCGGCAGGATGGCGTGGTCTGGTACCACTGTGTTCAGCCATGTCTCGTTGAAGTAGAGAAGGTTGCGGTCCCGAATGTCCTTCTGGAACTTGACCCTTTACCTGTGATCATTGAGCTTGTTTTCCAGAGACTGGACGTTGGCTAATAGGATAATAGGTATGGGAGAAATTGGGGAAATTATAAATCTTGAGGTCTTTCATTTCATAGTGAATGAATCTTTCACTGGTTTGCTGGTTATCCAGATTTGTTGTTTTATTTTGAATCATGTTAAACCTGTTGATTTTTTTTTTTTTTTTTTTTTTTTGATAAAGTGATATTAGTGCTTTAAGATTAAAAAAAGGGGGAAAAGGTACAAATTAGTGACACGTGAGCATTCCTGTAAAGCATGCCTTTCTGTGTTTATTTTACTAATTCTTGTGTTTAATACAGTAAATCTTGTTCTTGAATATTGAATGTCAGGGTGTGTTCACTCTTGTTGCTCCATCTCAAACCTAGGACAAACCTAGCCTTCTGATTGTCCTGGTCCAACTGAGGAGTTAATGCATAAATGTACACCCTTGGTGTGGGTTACATCTGCTTTTACATTGTACACATTCACATTTTTAATCACTTCTTCACCGATATTTTTCTCCTCAATGTTATCTGCAGTGTAAAAAAAAAACTATTGATGCTGAATTTAAAACAACAATGAATCATTTGTTAAATCAACTTAAAACTATCTTGTTAAACTGTTACACTTCAATAAACATCATATGTGAGTTAAACTAAACACTGAATAGTTAACACAATTAACATATGATGTTTCAAAAAAACAGAAAATGGCAATGTTAAACAAACACTACAACACAAAACATTGAGTAAATGCTTTAATTTATAAAAGCAACACAAATTTAGTTTTTTAATAAGTTGGTGAAGGTACAATTCTGTTGCTGCTGATGGCTGTTTAATTTCATTACCATCTACATATTTTCCAACTATTTACTGCAAGTTGATGTTAAAAATAAAAATTATTCATGTTTTATATTGCTTTTTATAAAGTCACAAAATATTAGAAAGTACTGTAGTGTCAGGCAGGAAACACTCCAGTGTGGCTCTGAAAAGGCAAAGAGGGAAGCAGCTGTGCACTGTTTTTCAACCTGCAATTTGTGTTGTTATTGTAACGTCACAGGTGCCTTTCTGGCAAATCTGCGACCATCGGCACACTTCTTTATAGTCTTTTGGTCACGTGCCTATTATTAACTTGTGACACTTGAGTAGCACAACTCGTGCGCCAATTATTTAATTGAATCAATTTTATTGACAAGGGCACTTCTGCAACCCCTACTGGATCTTATCCTTTGAGAAGTTTGGCATTCCTGCTTTATATTTATATTTATATTTATACAAGACATTTTAAGTACCTTTATACAATATCATTTTAGTTATACAGGGAGTGCAGAATTATTAGGGAAGTTGTATTTTTTGAGGATTAATTTTATTATTGAACAACAACCATGTTCTCAATGAACCCAAAAAACTCATTAATAGCAAAGCTGAATATTTTTGGAAGTAGTTTTTAGTTTGTTTGTAGTTTTAGCTATTTTAGGAGGATATCTGTGTGTGCAGGTGACTATTACTGTGCATAATTATTAGGCAACTTAACAAAAAACAAATATATACCCATTTCAATTATTTATTTTCACCAGTGAAACCAATATTACATCTCAACATTCACAAATATACATTTCTGACATTCAAAAACAAAACAAAAACAAATCAGTGACCAATATAGCCACCTTTCTTTGCAAGGACACTCAAAAGCCTGCCATCCATGGATTCTGTCAGTGTTTTGATCTGTTCACCGTCAACATTGCGTGCAGCAGCAACCACAGCCTCCCAGACACTCTTCAGAGAGGTGTACTGTTTTCCCTCCTTGTAAATCTCACATTTGATGATGGACCACAGGTTCTCTATGGGGTTCAGATCAGGTGAACAAGGAGGCCATGTCATTAGTTTTTCTTCTTTTAGACCCTTTCTTGCCAGCCACGCTGTGGAGTACTTGGACGCGTGTGATGGAGCATTGTCCTGCATGAAAATCATGTTTTTCTTGAAGGATGCAGACTTCTTCCTGTACCACTGCTTGAAGAAGGTGTCTTCCAGAAACTGGCAGTAGGACTGGGAGTTGAGCTTGACCCCATCCTCAACCCGAAAAGGCCCCACAAGCTCATCTTTGATGATACCAGCCCAAACCAGTACTCCACCTCCACCTTGCTGGCGTCTCAGTCGGACTGGAGCTCTCTGCCCTTTACCGATCCAGCCACGAGCCCATCCATCTGGCCCATCAAGACTCACTCTCATTTCATCAGTCCATAAAACCTTAGAAAAATCAGTCTTCAGATATTTCTTGGCCCAGTCTTGACGTTTCAGCTTGTGTGTCTTGTTCAGTGGTGGTCGTTTTTCAGCCTTTCTTACCTTGGCCATGTCTCTGAGTATTGCACACCTTGTGCTTTTGGGCACTCCAGTGATGTTGCAGCTCTGAAATATGGCAAAACTGGTGGCAAGTGGCATCTTGGCAGCTGCACGCTTGACTTTTCTCAGTTCATGGGCAGTTATTTTGCGCCTTGGTTTTTCCACACGCTTCTTGCGACCCTGTTGACTATTTTGAATGAAACGCTTGATTGTTCGATGATCACGCTTCAGAAGCTTGGCAATTTTAAGAGTGCTGCATCCCTCTGCAAGATATCTCACTATTTTTGACTTTTCGGAGCCTGTCAAGTCGTTCTTTTGACCCATTTTGCCAAAGGAAAGGAAGTTGCCTAATAATTATGCACACCTGATATAGGGTGTAGATGTCATTAGACCACACCCCTTCTCATTACAGAGATGCACATCACCTAATATGCTTAATTGGTTGTAGGCTTTCGAGCCTATACAGCTTGGAGTAAGACAACATGCATAAAGAGGATGATGTGGTCAAAATACTCATTTGCCTAATAATTCTGCACTCCCTGTATATCCAGTAATATAGCTATACGTATACATGTATAAAAAGTTTAAATCATATTGCAATAATAAGAAAATAATAAATCACACAAACAGTAAAATGAACAGGGTTCAGCTCGAGTTCATGTGGATTTTCATCTGCTGTTCCAAATAATTCCTCAGGTTTTTTATGGGATTGAAGTCCAGGGAATTTTATCCAGGGATCAGAGGTCATTATAAACTCAGTGTAGAATTGTGTTTAGTCTGATTCACTGTACACAATGAACACACTCTTCTCATGTCTCTGAGTCTGTTTAATGTGTTAGAACTAAATGAGTGATGTGTTAATAAATGCATGGTAATGCAGGAACACTGGAGACTTCATCACACACAGATATTCATTAGACCCTGAATATGAAAGAAAAACATGTGAATTAATCAGCACAATGAATCCCTGTTTTCTTCCTTCACATGAATTTTACATCACAACTTTACTGAACACAAAACAGCATTAAGGGGAATCGATAGAAAAATTCTGATTAAACAAAATATAGTGACATTTTATAACCTGATAATATGAAAGTTATTGAAGAGAAATGTAATGTGTATCAATGTGTGATTGATAATGAGGTTAAACTTTTATTAAAAGTTCATTACTCACATCAGTGTCTGTAGTTTGTAATGTTCATCATCCTTAAGATCAGAGAGAGGCTTCTTTCCTGAGTCTCCTAGTTTATTATAGTTCAGATCCAGTTCTCTCAGGTGTGAAGGGTTTGATCTCAGAGCTGAAGTCAGAGCAGCACAGCCTTCATCTGAGACACCACACTTACACAACCTGTAGAGAGACACAATGACACACTCTTCACTGGTTGTACACAGGGACATTTCTAGAGTGTAATCACAGGCCCACAAGAATTTTACAGAAACCTGGAAACACAGATTTATTTATTTATTTATTTGCTTGCTTGTTTGTTTTTCCATCATATAATGTAAGAAACATGACTGTAACTTTGTGCTGCAGATCATTTTATTATTTCAGTTTTACATTTTATTTCACTGTAAAGATCTTTGCTACAATTACACATGTAAACTTTAGCTAAACAACCTTAAATCCACAACTAGTATTTTTGGAAAGAAAACTAAATAACTAGTTTTCTAAATGAATAAATCACTTCAAAACTCTTTCACTGATGATTAAATCACATCCAGTTTTAGAACCCTTAATCCCAGTTCTAATTATTATCGAAACAATTAGTCTATTTATTCGACCTTTATCACTAGGTGTACGCCTAACAACTAACCTCACAGCCGGACACTTACTAATTCAACTATCTACCGCCACAATTACACTAATGCCTATGATGACTACAGTAGCTACACTCACTGCCATCCTGTTAGTATTATTAACACTTCTAGAGGTGGCAGTAGCCGTAATCCAAGCTTATGTATTCGTTCTTTTATTAAGTCTCTACCTACAAGAAAGCGTCTAATATCCCACCAAGCACATGCATATCAGATCCTAGCCCATGGCCCCTAACCAGCACAGTAGCTGCTCTCATAATAACATCAGGTCTATCTGATTTCATTTCCACTCAACAACCTTAATAACACTAGGCCTAGTATTATTACTCTTCACCATATATCAGTGATGACGAGATATTGTACGAGAAGGCACCTTCCAAGGTCACCACACACACACCGTACAAAAAGGTCTACGATACGGAATAATCCTTTTCATTACATCAGAAGTTTTCTTCTTCCTAGGATTTTTCTAAGCATTTTGTCACTCCAGCCTTGCCCCTACACCAGAACTTGGAGGGTGCTGACCTCCCACCGGAATTACAACCTTAGACCCCTTTGAAGTCCCACTGCTTAACACCGCCATTCTCCTAGCATCAGGCGTAACAGTTACATGAGCCCACCACAGCCTAATAGAAGGGGAACGCAAGCAAGCCATTCAATCCCTTGCCCTCACAATCTTATTAGGCCTATACTTTACTGCCCTCCAAGCCATAGAATACTATGAAGCCCCTTTCACTATTGCAGACGGAGTATATTTCTTAACATTCTTCATAGCAACAGGCTTCCATGGCCTCCATGTTTTTATTGATTCAACTTCCCTAGCTGTCTGACATCTACGACAAATCCAATATCAATTTACATCAGAACACCACTTTGGATTCGAAGCAGCTGCCTGATATTGACACTTCGTAAATGTTGTACGATTATTCTTATACGTCTCTATTTACTGATGAGGCTCATATCTTTCTAGTACTCAAAGTCAGCATGAGTGACTTCCAATCACCTAGTATTGGTTAAAATTCAAGGAAAGATAATGAATCTAATTATAACTATAGTAGCTTTCTCCGCAGCCCTTTCCACAATAATATATAATACAACAATAATATATAATACTAAGGTGCTAATTAGGAAACTGATTATTAAGGCATGGCCATGGAAGTGGAGAAGTTCTTCTATTACAGGGGAGGCCGCATCTTGGAATCCTAATTGTGAGGGATGTGCTATTAAGCTATTAAGCTTAAGATATGCATGATTTTAACCTGCAATTTTGCCTTGACAAGGCAGTGTAATATTCTTTTTTACTAGTATCTTTTAGTAGAAAGTGACAGAGCGGTTATATGACTGGTTTGAAACTATTTTATGGGGGTTCGATTCCTTCCTCGCTCATTAATTTGTTCGTAGTTGTACGAATGCTGGTTTTTCAAATGTGTGATAAGGTGGAGGGCATCCGTGCAATCACTCTGCGTTTGTGGAGGTTAGTTTGACAGAGAGTACTTCTTGTTTGGCAGTAAAGGCTTCTCAGAGGCTATAAAGGAATATTACGACTGCTACCAGAGAAATTAGAGAGCCAACAGATGAAATAATGTTTCATAATGAGTAGGCGTTTGGATAGTAAGAGTATTGTCATGGTATACCAGCTAAACCTAGAAAGTGTTGTGGGAAGAAGGTGAGGTTAACTCGTACAAATATTGTTCCAAAGTGGATTTTTGTTCAGGTTTCGTGTATTGTATATCCTGTAAATAGAGGGAATCAGTGTACGAAGGCTCCTATGATGGCAAATACGGCTCCTATTGAGAGGACGTAATGGAAGTGGGCTACTACATAATATGCATCACGAAGTACAATGTCTAGGGATGAATTGGCTAATACGATTCCTGTAAGCCCTCCTACAGTAAATAGGAAAATAAAACCAAGGGCTCATAGTATAGGCTCATAGAAATGAGAAGAGAAAAGAAAACCTTCTTTTAGCAGTTGACAATTTAACATTATTGATCAAATCTGTGGCAAATAAATAAAAGTAGTTACATCTCTTCAGTCTCCTCAGATACAATGTGGGAATATTAATTATTATCTGACTGTAATTTGAGATTTCTACAGAGAAAAGTAAAAAAAAATAAGTAGTAGGACAGGGCACAACATAGGTGGGGTACAGTAAAGTGGGTACCCCATGGGTGGGGTACAGTAAAGTAAATGGGACACAGTGAGGGGGTGAGGCAAGGGGGTGTCAAAGTGAGGGGGTGGAGCACAACAAGGGAACGGGAACAGTGATGGGTGGGGCACAGTGATTGGCGGGGCACATTGATGGGCAGGGCTTATGACTAAAGGGTACAGGATATTTTCACTTCAGCTAACATTACAATCAGTCTTCATGTTTGTTAATGTTTGATGAAGATTTTCAGACATATCTACTGTAATCTACATCATCAGACACTGATTTATCAGGAAGATTTTACTGGGGCTCGAGTGTCGACCTTGACTGTAGACAGTGTGTATTATTGTGGACTAAGTAACACACACTTTAGAGACCAGGACAACACATAAGACTAGAACTTGGACTTTTTCTGGACATTCATACACAACACTGTGTCACAACCAGGATGGATGGAGACAGACCCGTACGCAGGATAGCTTCAAATGAAGGGGGTTTAATAAATAAAGAAGACAAAGACAAAAATGACGATAAATGAAACAATACAGATGACGACATTTAACAAAGACTAAACATGACAAAGGGGTAAACAGAACTAATGATTCCGCGCTGCCATCGGCAACGCGGCTCACTTAAATATAAAAAACAATAATGACACAATGAGGAGCAGGTGTGGTGACAGGGAGGAGCAGACGAAGGCGGGGCAGACACGTGACGAGGAACGACAACAACAGCACATGGCAAAAAGTCCGGGCTGAGTCCTGACAGAACCCCCCCCAAGGCGCGGCTCCCGAAGCGCCAAACCCTGGCAGAGTCCAGGAGGGGGGGGCGGGGCACATGGCAAAGGCAGATGGGGGGAGCAAGGAACACGGCGAAGGCAGATGGGGAACGAGGAACACGGCGAAGGCAGATGGGGGAATGAGGAACACGGCAAAGGCCGATGGGGGGAGTAAGGCACATGGCGAGGCCGGTGGGGGGAGCAAGGCACACAGCGAGGCCGGTGGGGGGAGCAAGGCACACAGCAAGGCCGGTGGGGGGAGCAAGGCACACGGCGAGGCCGCTGGGGGGAGCAAGGCACACGGCGAGGTAGGTGGGGGGAGCAAGGCTCACGGCGGCACAGCCAGCGAGGGCCGAGCGACGTCCACAGCCGAGCAGAGGGGCCAAACAACGTCCACAGCCGAGCAGAAGGGCCGAGTGATGTCCTCAGCCGAGCAGAAGGGCCATGTGACTTCCATGGCCAAGCTGAAGGGCCGAGCGATATCCTCAGCCGAGCTGAAGGGCCGAACGCAACCCCGACACACCGCAGCCAGACTCACGTCCTGATGACCAAGGGTGGGAGGGTGGGAAGGTCCATCGCCCTGGGCCTGCAGCACCCCCCGCTGAAGAAGTGAAGCGACGCCCTCCTCGGACGAAATCGAAACTGGAGCGACGTCCTTCACCGAAAAAAGGGCGGGGCGATGCCGCAGGGCACCAAAAAATAAAAAAAGGGGCAAAAAAGGGTTGGTGACATTCTCCGCGAAGGAAGTGGGGCGACGACCGCCTCGGACAGAACCGAAAGTGGAGCGGCGTCCCTCACCGGAAAAAGGGCGGCGCGATGTCACCGAGAAAAGAAAAAAGGAAAAAAGCCGGTCCGAGCTGGAAGCTATCCTGCTGGGTCTGAGTTCTTTAGGCGGAATCATTCTGTCACAACCAGGATGGATGGAGACAGACCCGTACGCAGGATAGCTTCAAATGAAGGGGGTTTAATAAATAAAGAAGACAAAGACAAAAATGACGATAAATGAAACAATACAGATGACGACATTTAACAAAGACTAAACATGACAAAGGGGTAAACGCAACTAATGATTCCGCGCTGCCATCGGCAACGCAGCTCACTTAAATATAAAACACAATGATGACACAATGAGGAGCAGGTGTGGTGACAGGGAGGAGCAGACAAAGGCGGGGCAGACACGTGACGAGGAACGACAACAACAGCACATGGCCAAAGGTCCGGGCTGAGTCCTGACACACATACATCAGCCAGATTTTATTTTACACATAACATATTTCATATATTGTAGTATTTAACACATCTTAACTTTATTAAAACAGTCACATTGTTCTGCCACTGATCCATATTCAGATTTATTTTTCCACTCAATTAAACTGATTCTTACATTTCTATTTGTTACAACTATTCTATTTTATTTTTATTCAATTTTTTTTATTATTCTTTATTTTTAAATCACACAGTTTAAAATCATTTCACTACATGTTGTACTGTGTATGGTTGTGTATGTGAGAAATAAAATATAAATGTAAATGTTTTCTGTAACTTTTCAACTTCACATCTCAACAAAATCTCTGTTTTAATCCAAGTTCACATGAACAGATCTTTCTTGAGAAGATCAGACTGTCAGTAATCAAACCTAAAACAGGGTCAGACTCTAATTAGTTTTTGGAGAAGTTGTTAGCTGTATTTTTTAAACCCAGACTGTGAAAGTGTAAATGGTTTACTCAGTATTGAAAAGAATGACTGTGACTGTTTTATTAATAAGAATGTGTTTATCTATTATTACGACCTGGATGAAGATTAGACCATGGTTTATTATTAATGGTATATTATATGATCTTACCCCAGTATCTCCAGTTTACAGTGAGGATTCTCCAGTAAGGCAGAGAGACTCTTCACTCCTGAGTCTCCAACATTTTTATAGTTCAGATCCAGGTATCTCATGTGTGAGGGGTTTGATCTCAGAGCTGAAGTCAGAGCAGCACAGCCTTCATCTGAGACACCACAATTACACAACCTGTAGAGAGACACAATGACACACTCTTCACTGGTTGTACACAGGGACATTTCTAGTGTTTAATCACTTTGATCTATTTTTTTTTGCAAAAACACCAACAAAGCCTTTATTTATTCATTTGTTTGTTTTTCATTATATTATGTAAGAAACATGAATGTCACTTTGTGCTGCAATTCATTTTATTATTTCAGTTTTACATTTTATTTCACTGTAAAGATCTTTGCTACAATTAGACAAGTAAACTTTTTAGCTAAACAACCTTAAATCCACAACTAGTAATTTTGTAACTAATAAAACTAACTAACTAGTCGTCTAAATGAATAAATCACTTCAAAAAGCTTTCACTGATGACTAAATCACATCCAACAAGATTTTAGAAATGAGATGAGAAAAGAAAAGCTTCTTTTAGCAGTTAACAATTTAACATTATTGATCAAATCTATGGCAAATAAATCAGATCTGTAAAACAGTAAGTCCTCATTCATCTAAATCCACATTCACATACTACTCATTAACACAGTGTTAGTCAGGTAGTTACATCTCCTCAGTCCTCAGATACAATGTGGGATTATTAATTATCATCTGACTGCAAGTCAAGATTTCTAGAGAGGAAAGTAAAAAAAAGGAGTACATTGAGGGGACAGGGCACAACATAGCGGGTGGGGCACAGTAAGGGGGCAGGACACACCATGGAGGGTGGGGCACAGTAAAGGAGATGGTGTACAGTAATCGGGTGGGGCACTGGAGGGGTGTCAAAGTGAGTGGGTGGGGCACAGTAAGGGGGCGGGGTACAGTGAGGGGCGTAGCTTATGGTGGGTGGGGCTTATGACTAAAGGGTACAGGATATTTTCACTTCAGCTAACATTACAATAAGTCTTGATGTTTTAAATCATTCAAATTATGTTAGAATTAATGTTTGATGAAGATGAAGCCTATTTTCAGACATATCTACTGTAATCTACATCATCAGACACTGATTTATAAGGAAGATTTTACTGGGGCTCGAGTGTCGACCCTGACTGTAGACAGTGTGTATTATTGTGGACTGAGTAACACACACATTAGAGACCAGGACAACACATAACTCTAGAACTTGGACTTTTTCTGGACTTTCATACACAACACTGATACATCAGCCAGATTTTATTTTACACATAACATATTTTGTATATTGCAGTATTTAACACATCTAAACTTTATTAAAACAGTCACATTGTTCTGCCTCTGATCCATATTCAGATTTATTTTTCCACTCAATTAAACTGATTCTTACATTTCTATTTGTTACAACTATTCTATTTTTCTTTTCTTTTTTTTATTCTTTATTTTTAAATCACATACAGTTTAAAAACATTTCACTACTTACTGTGTAAGGTTGTTTATGTGAGAAATAAAATATGAATATTAAATTCTGTAACTTTTAATATATAATCTTACCAACTGTGTGTTTTATTTATACAGAATGTGTGTATCTATTAGTACGAACTGGATGAAGATTAGACCATGATTTATCATTAATGTTTTAACATATGATCTTACCTCAGTGTCTCCAGTTTACAGTGAGGATTCTCCAGTACAGCAGAGAGACTCTTCTTTCCTGAGTCTTCTAGATTATTATAGGACAGATCCAGTTCTCTCAGGTGTGAGGGGTTTGATCTCAGAGCTGAAGTCAGAGCAGCACAGCCTTCATCTGAGACACCACAATTACACAACCTGTTGAGAGACACAATGACACACTCTTCACTGGTTGTACACAGGGACATTTCTAGAGTTTGATAACCTTTATTTATTTCTTTGTTTTTAATCATATAATGTAAGAAATATGAATGTAACTTTTAGCAGTTAGCAATTTAACATTATTGATCAAATCTGTGGCAAAAAAATCAGCTCTGTAAAACAGGAAGTCCTCATTCATCTAAATCCACATTCATAATGGAGCTATCGAGTAAAATGAAAGGCGGCAGAATCTGTTTCTACATTAACGAACGTTGGTGTACAGATGTCACAGTGCTGAATAAATACTGCAGCCCAAACCTGGAGTCACTGTTCATAAACTGTAAACCCTTTTATTCACAGCGGGAATTCTCCTCATTCATATTGTCCGGAGTTTACCCATCGCAGGCCAACGTGAGTGATGCACTGGAAAACCTGGCAAACCAAATATCTGGCTTGGAGAAAAATAATCCAGATTCTCTTTTTATCATTCTTGGAGACTTTAACAAAGCAAAACTTACACTTAAACTTCCAAAATGCAGACAGCAAATAATTTGTCCCACAAGGGAGAAAAATACACTGGATCATTGCTACACAATTCTTAAGGATGCATATCGCTCTGTACCCAGGGCAGACTTGGGGAACTCTGATCACTGCTTGGTTCATCTTATTCCAACATACAGGCAGAAAGTAAAATCTACTAAGCCTGTAGTAAAAACAGTCAAGAGATGGAGCAGTGAGGCAAAGCAGGAACTACAAGACTGATTGGAGTATCTTTGAGGCTGGAACTGACAGCCTGGATGAACTGACTGACACCGTGACAATGTACATTAGTGTTTGTGAAGACGTGTGTGCCAACCAAAACCTTCTGCAAATACAGTAACAACAAGCCATGGTTCACAGCCAAACTGAAAAAAACTTTGACATGACAAGGAATAGGCCTACAGCGGGGAGGACAAAACTCTGTATAAGCAGGCCAGGAACCTACTGACAAAGGAGATCAGAACAGCCAAAAGAAGCTACTCTGAAAAGCAGGTTTTCAGATAACAATCCTGCATCAGTGCATCAGAAAGGCCTGCAAGACATCACAAACTACAAGAGTCGCCCCCTTCCCCCCAATGAAGCAAACAAAGACCTGGGTGACGACCTCAACACCTTCTACTGTAGGTTTGAGAACAACATCTTCACACCTCCCATCCAACCCAGCCCACTGACTGACATCACATTTATATACATTTACATTTACAGCATTTGGCAGATGCCCTTATCCAGAGCGATGTACATAAGTGCTTAAACCTATAACATTGAATACATTAATGCTGGCTCACTAGGTTACATACTTAAGATACCATGATTTAAAACATTTGTTCAAAGTTACAATGAAAAAGTGTCAAAGGTTGTGTTTTTTTTTAAATGCAAAAGATAAGGAAAGAAGTGCTAGTTGAAGTGTTTCCTGAATAAGTAGGTCTTCAACCGCCGCTTGAAAATAGCCAGTGACTCAGCTGTCTGGACCTCTAGGGGAAGTTCATTCCACCGCCTTGGTGCCAGAACAGAGAAGAGTCTCGTAGTATACTTGCCTCTTCCCCTGAGAGATGGTGAAACCAGTCGAGCAGTGCTGGTAGATCGGAGGGTGCGGGGTGTAGTGCGAGGAGTGATGAGGGCTTTGAGGTAAGATGGAGCATTTTTGGCTTTGTAGGCCAGCATTAGTGTTTTGAATCCGATGCGTGCAGCTACCGGAAGGTGGAGTGGTATGCGAGAATTTTGGCAGGTTGAAAACAAGCTGGGCAGCTGCATTTTGGATCATTTGCAGAGGACGGATTGCGTTCATAGGTAGACCTGCCAGCAGTGCATTGCAGTAATCCAGTCTAGAAATGACAAGAGACTGAACAAGTACCTGAGCACTTAGAGATTTAAGCACTTATGTACGTCGCTCTGGATAAGGGCATCTGCCAAATGCTGTAAATGTAAATGTAATGTAAATGAGCAGCCTGTGTGGACAAAAATGGCCGAATCCTTCTAATGTTGTAGAGAAGAAACATACATGAGCGAGTCACATTATTTGTGAGTGAGTGAGTCTGTATTTGTGTGTTTTCCAAGATGGCGGCTCGGCAGTAGCACCCAGCGGCCTCTCCGGATTCAATACAGTGCTATTTACGTTTTTTTAAAGTTTTTGTTTACGGTTTTTAGCCTGACCATTGCTACTACATGGATGCCAGAGACAGCGGTGTTCATGTATACAACCAACATGCACTAATAAAGTACAGAAATCGGAAAGGAATAAAGGAATTTAAAGGAATCTCTCTTAATTGTCAATTGTTGCAAGGCCCTAACCTTACTAATACCTTGATAGGAGTACTAATGAGATTCAGACAAGAACCAGTAGCCTTCATGTCTGACATTGAAGCAATGTTCCATCAAGTCAAAGTGGCTGAGGAAGATGTGGATTTCCTTCGCTTCTTATGGTGGCCTGATGGAAAAATAAGTAAAGAGCCCATTCCATTCCGAATGACAGTTCACCTCTTTGGAGCTGTGTCATCACCAAGCTGTGCTTGCTATGCCTTGAGACGAATAGCCAAGGACAATCAAGCAGACTTTTCAGAGGAAGTAACTGAAACCATCAACAATAACTTTTATATGGATGACTGCTTGAAATGTGTGTCTTCTGAGGAAGTGGCTGTTTCTATGATTAAGGATCTTACAGCTCTTTGTCAAAGAGGAGGTTTCCATTTGACAAAATGGGTCAGCAACAGCCGTAAGGTGTTACAGTCTGTTTCTGAGGAACACAGAGCTAAGGACCTACAGCAGTTAGATTTGGATCGAGACAAGTTGCCTGTTGAAAGAGCTTTGGGTCTCCAGTGGAGTGTAGAAGCTGATACCTTTCAATTCAAGATTTCTGTAAAAAGTCAACCATGTACAAGAAGAGGTATTTTGTCTGTGGTAAGCTCTACAGTATGATCTATGATCCTTTGGGATTTTTATCACCACTTATTCTGCCAGCTAAGATGCTTTTACAGGAGTTGTGCAGATAGAACTTGGGCTGGGACAGTGTCATACCATCAGTCTTGCTGAATCAATGGAAGCAATGGATTCATGAATTAGACAAAGTTGCAGAGTTCCAGGTGAACAGATGTTTTAAACCCATGAACTTTGGACAGCCCACTCATGCTTGTTTGCATCACTTTGCTGATGCTTGTGAAACTGGTTATGGCACAGCTACCTATCTTAAGATGCAGAACAGCGCAAACATGGTACATGTGGCCTTTATGCTAGGTAAGGCCAGAGTAACACCACTGAAGCCAATAACCATTCCTCGCTTGGAACTTTCAGCGGCTGTCCTAGCTGTTAAAGTAGACATTATGCTAAAGAAGGAACTGCAACTGCCATTGGAAGATTCAAAATTTTGGACTGACAGTACGACTGTCCTTAGTTACATCAAGAATGAAGACAAAAGGTTTCATACCTTTGTTGCTAATAGAGTATCTTTTATCAGAGATGCTACACAACCTCAGCAGTGGAGATATGTTCCCTCTAAAGAAAATCCAGCCGATGATGCATCTCGTGGGCTGAAGGTGGAACATTTTCTAGTAAATCAGAGATGGATTGAAGGTCCAAGCTTTCTTAGTATGTCAAGTGACACATTGTTTCCCATAAGTAAACTGGTTTCAAGTGCTGATGACCCTGAGGTTAAGAAGGAGTTGAAGGTAAACGCTGTGACATTGCAAAATGAACAGAACGCCACCAGTCGACTTATTCATTACTTTTCAGAGTGGAAACGTCTTAAGGTGGCAGCTGCTTGGTATTTGAAGCTGAAGAAACTTTTCATGCAATTGAGTCATAAGAGAAAGGCGATTTTGACTTTGGAACAGAATAACAATGCTGCTGTAAATGCCAAGTTACAGGAATTTAAAGCATCTCTGGGCAGACAAAGTTTAACTGTAAAAGACCTGTCTGAAGCTGAGATTAGCATCATTCATTTCAGTCAACAGGAAAGATTTCAAGAAGAAATTGTGGAGCTCAAGAATGGAAGTGTAGGAGTCAAAAGGAATAGCACTGTTTACCGTTTGGATCCTGTATTGAAGGATGGACTGTTGCTAGTTGGAGGAAGGCTCAATAAGTCAGCCATGCCTGTTGAAATGAAGCATCCCATCCTGTTATCTAAAGACCAACATGTGTCTCATCTCATACTACGAGACATTCATGAACAGGTGGGTCATGGAGGTATAAACCAGATGCTTTCCAAGCTTCGTCGCAAATACTGGATAATCAATGCCAACTCTGTTGCAAGAAAGATCATTTCAAAATGTGTTATTTGTCGACGCTATAAAGGAAAATTGAGCGAACAAAAGATGGCAGATCTACCTTTTGAAAGGATTACCCCTGACCTACCACCTTTTACCAATGTAGGAGTGGATTTTTTTGGCCCCATTGAAGTAAAAAGAGGACGGAGTAAATTGAAGCGCTATGGGGTCATTTTCACTTGTATGGCAAGTAGAGCAGTCCATTTGGAAATGGCATACTCTCTAGATACTGACTCATGCATTAATGCTATACGCAGATTTGTTTGTCGTCGTGGACAAGTTTCTCACATGCGATCCGATAATGGGACCAATTTCATTGGTGCGGAGAGAGAGTTAAAGGAAGCTCTTATTGCATTAAACAATGAAAAGATACAAAAGGCTTTATTGCAGAAGGGAATTCAATGGAGCTTTAATCCTCCTACAGGTTCTCATTATGGAGGTGTATGGGAGCGCTTAATTCGAATGGTCAGACAAATTCTTTGTGCTGTCCTTCGACAACAAACATTGGATGATGAATCACTGCAAACAGTTTTGTGTGAAGCAGAAGCAATTTTGAATGACCGACCTATCTCTAAATTATCCAGTGACCCCAGTGATCTGGAAGCCCTCACACCAAATCACATTCTGCTTTTAAGAGGAAACCCTGCTCTGCCACCTGGATTATTTGAAAAGACTGATCTGTATTCCAAAAGAAGATGGAGACAGGCACAGTATATTGCTGATTTGCTACAGAAGCGCCAGAAATGGAACAAAGAGCAAAGAAGCTTTGCTTTGGGAGACATTGTTATCATTGCTGACAATACTGCACCACGTGGCTCCTGGTTACTTGGAAAAATCATAGATACTTATCCAGATAAAAAAGGGTTTGGTACGTTCAGTAAAAGTTGAGACCAAAAGCAGTATACTAGAACGTCCAATTTCTAAGCTTTGCCTTCTTGTAGCAGCAGACTTAAGGGATTATGCAGTGTTTATATGGTGTTTAATTTTGTTGTCTCATGTATATTTGTACACATTTCAAATTACTGTATTTCTCCATTCTATATGAGTTGTGTAATTGCCATAAGCAATTAAGGGGCCGGTGTGTAGGAGCCTTATATGAACATACCATGTTAAACCAGTAGGGGGCAATCTCTTTTAATGAATAAATGAGTGCACCTGGGATAGAGGGAGGTGTTTTGTGTGTACGGGGGAAGCTCACAGATTTTTGACCGTGAAACATGACCGCGAATTGGATCTTTACCACGAATATGTGAGATTTATTGTGTTTGAGCATATACTTTCATCGTTTTGGAATTTTGTTTAGTTGTTTAGCTACACATGTAATATGTTCAGGATTGGCGTGGACTATGAACTGTGGATGAATGAACAATGGAACTATGGTGACTGTATGATATGCTTGTTCCAATAAAAGACACGCAACAACATATAAAGAACATTTGCCTTTATTGACACGCGTCAATTAATAGCTCACTCCCCAGACACGATTCACCTCTGACTTTAGTGGAAAGTCAATAAACAGCAAGGGCCAAACTGTCCCGAGCCACCAGAGAGGCAAAGCGTGGACACGCCCAGAAAATCCACAGCCACTTCCAAGACAGCGGAGACACCCAGCGCATGTGGCAGGGCATACGGGCATGCGGGCATACTATCACCTGCCTGTGATAGTGATGCCTCCCTCCCAGACGTGCTGAACGACTTCTACGCTCGGTTCGAGGTACAGAACAACGTGACGCCAAGGAAGACCATCCAAGAAAGCACTAAGCAATGTGTTCATTTCAGCCAGGAAGTCTCCTAGGGGACCAGGAGGGCGGTAAACAACAATGATAACAAGGTTGACTGGAGAGGTAACTGAAATGGCATGGAATTCAAAAGAGGAGATGGTTAAATGAGACAAGAGTAGAGGTGTAAAGTACCATTTCTTTGACAACATTAAACCTGTACCACCACCCCTGCCTGTTTCTCGTGGTGAGTGAGAGAAAGCATAGGCAGAGTATAAAGCAGCTGGTGTAGCACCAAGGAGAAATCAAAGGAGTAATGGGAAGTTAAAGCAGAGATAAAATCAGCTTTCTTTACAGCAGACTGGCAATTCCAGAGCCCACCTACCACCACTGTTTGAGACTTACACAACAGAGGAGGGTAGATGAGGTTACTGGGATTGTGACCCAGCGACAGTAGGAATTGAGTACAGAGATGGGTTTGAGGCACATGTTTGCAGTCAACCAAGAGTGAGAATTTAGGTATGGTAGAATATATCAAAACAGTAGTAGACACTTATGTTACAATGTGTGAGAGAGATACTTACAAACGAGAACCTTCAATTTAAATGGGTAAGCCCTGCCCACAATTCACACCTTAAGGGAGACTGAAACTACTCCTGATTAAACAGCTGAGAGAACAACAAAGACCAACACTATAAAATCAACAATGGTATAGAATATAACAAAATTCAAATCACACTACTCTAGAACAAAGTGAGTTATGCAGATAGTATACAAAAGTCAGGAACCTACTTTACCAGAAGAGAATATATTAAAATGTAGAGAGTTAAAGCACACCTCTGGGAACCCCATTAACAACTCCTCCAGCACTCAAGTTGCACTCACGATTTGTGAAGAGGATGTGAATCGGCTCTTTCAGAGAGAGAAGACAAGGAAAGCTCCCAGCCCAGACGGGCTCTCCCCTTCCTGTCTCAAAACATGTGCTGACCAACTGGCTCCGATCTTCACCCATATCTTCAACAGATCACTGGAGCTGTGTGTAGTCCCCTCCTGCTTTAAACTCTCCACAATCATCCCGGTCCTCAAGAAACCCTCCATCACTGGACTAAATGACTACAGGCCTGTCACCACCTGTTGTCATGAAAACCTTTGAACAGCTGGTATTGGCCAACCTAAAGACTGAAACAGAACAGATGCTGGATCCCCTACAGTTTGCCTACCATGCAAACAGATCAGTGGACGACGCAGTCAACATTGGACTACATTACATTCTGAAACACCCGGACTGCCCAGGGACATATGCCCGGATTCTGTTTGTCTATTTCGATACGGCTTTTAATACAATAATTATGGATATTCTCCACTCCAAACAAATAAGGCTCACTTTACCCCTTTCCATCTGTCAGTGGATCACCAGCTTCCTGACAGGCAGGAAGGAAACAACAGGTGAGACTGGAAGGTGTCACCTTCAGCATTTGGACAATCAGCACTGGTACTCCTCAGGGATGTATCCTCTACCCACTTCTATTCTCCCTCTCCACTAATGACTGCACTTCAAGTGAACAAACTGTTAAACTCCTGAAATTTGCAGATGATACTACACTCATCAGTCTCATCCAAGATGGCGATGAGTCTGCATACCGGCAGGAGGTGAAGCGGCTGGTGCTATGGTGAAGTCAGAACAGTCTAGAGCTAAACAGCCTCAAAACTGTGGAGATGATAGTGGACTTTAGGAAAGACGCCTCAACACTACTCCCCCTCACAATATCCAACAGCCCGGTGTCATCTGTGGAAACCTTCAAGTTTCTGGTCACTACCATTTCCCAAGACCTAAGATGGGAGTGCAACATAAACTCTATCATCAAAAAAGCCCAGCAGAGGATGTACTTTCTACGTCAATTAAGGAAGTATGGTCTGCCGCAGGAGCTGTTGATGCTGTTCTACACTGCAGTCATTGAATCTGTCCTGTGCGCATCCATGACCATCTGGTTTGGTGCAGAAACAAAACAGGACAAAAACAGACTGCAACGCACAGTTAAACCAGCAGAAAAAAAAATTGGTGCCTCCCTGCCCACTCCCCAGGACTTGTGTAACACAAGAACCAGAAACTGGGCAGGAAAAATCAACACTGACCCTTCGCACCCTGGATACAACCTCTTTCAGCTCCTCCCTTCTGGCAGGCACTACAGAACTTTGCATACTAAGACTGCCATACACAGGAACAGTTTTTTTCCCCAGGCAAACTACTCATTTACACAGTGATAAGTGTTAGTCTGGTAGTTACAGCTCCTCAGTCCTCAGATACAATGTGGGATTATTAATTATCATCTGACTGCAAGTCGAGACTTGAAAAGTGAAAAATGGAGTACAGTGAGGGGCTGAGGCATAACATGGGGTGGAGCACAGTGAGGGGGCGGGGCATAAGGGTGTCAAAGTGAACGGCGGGGCACACTGATGTGATCGAAATGAGGGGGTGGGGCTCAGTAATTAGGTGGGGCACAGTGAGGGGCAGAGCACAACAAGGGCACGGGGCAATGTGATGGGCGTATCTTATGATAGGCTGGGCTTATGACTGAAGGGTATGGGATATTTTCACTTCAGCTAACATTACAATCAGTCGTCATGTTTTAAATGATGATGTAAATATTAATGTTTTATGAAGACGGAGCCTATTTTCACACATATCTACCATAATCTACGTCATCAGACACTGATTTATCAGGAACATTTTACTGGGGCTCGAGTGCCGACCCTGACTGTAGACAGTGTGTATTATTGTGGACTAAGTAACACACACTTTAGAGACCAGGGGCCTGTTTCAGAAAGCAGGTTAAGTGAAAACTCTGAGTATGTTAACCCTGAAATGAGGGAAACTCTGGGTTTTCCGTTTCAGAAAGGGAGGTAAGTTAAACCCGAGAAAGCAGGTTTAGTTAAGCCCGTTTCTGAAAGAGAGGTAACTTATACTCAGAGTCAGTTACCATAGTAACTTACTCTGTGAACCTAACCTGGTCGGGAGCAGGTTTCTTCAGTAAACCCAGAGTTTCTTTCGGTCTCCTCCCCTTTTTAAAGACAAAGCGATGTTTAAACACCTCATTCATTGCCCACGTTTCAGTTACGCAGTTTGCAGCAAAGCGAATGTGGGATGTGGTAGCTCAGTGGTTAAGGTGTTGGACTACTGCTCAGAAGGTCAGGGATTCAAATCCCAGGTCCACTAAGTTTTTGTGGACACAATTGCTCAGTTGTATAAATTGAAACAAAATATAAGTCACTCTCGGTAAGGGGGACTGCTAAATGCCGTAATTGTAAAATTAATGAAGTGGCGTGTCCTTTTATGGACGATCCTGTTGATGAAGAGTCTGTATTAATTCGTTTGAGCCCAGAGTGGATTTTTGTCACATCCCTATGCATTTTTATTTGAACGATACAGTCAATAAGATCCATAATCTCATCCATCCTTACATCAGCCATCGCGGCCATGCTCTTTCATCCGAGCAGATGCTTTGCGTTGCCTTACGTTTCTTTGTGAATTGTAGTTTTGTGTATAACATCGGGGATGCAGAAAATATTAGTAAGGCTACTGTTTGAAGAGCGGTCAGGAACGTGTGCCTCACTCTTAAGCGCTTTCTGACAATTTTTGTGTTGTTTCCTGATAAAATAAAACACTGTTCTTCCGGTTTCACCTCTGATATTATAACAGTTGGGAATTTACTCTAAAATAGTTCTTAATTACTAACTACAAATTGCATCTTCAACCAGTATAATTAGATTAATGTAATTACTTACTTATTAATTACTTTCTAAATCCCATATCAACCTCAACCACTTGAACAATAAGGAGAGACAAGAAATAAACAATATACAATTGCATGAATTATCCTTGAATTGAACTGTGTAACTAGAGGGAGAAGTTTACATTAAAAATATATTTTTTTAAATGTATATATATGTCTCTTTTTATTAAAAAAAAAAAATTAAATAAAGGGTGGATTTATAGCGTTTTGGAAAAAATAAAAAGAAACTTTGAATTTATATTCAACAAAATTGTTGTTTCATTTAACAATCACTGTTTAACATGTTCAGACTGAGCCAACAGACCATTTTAACAGGAAAAATTGAATATAAACAAAATGTGTGGGTCTAGGTAAAAAAAAGTCATTTTCATAAAAACTATTAAAATGGATTTATAGCGTTTTGGAAAAGAGCTCCTCATATATACTGTACAATAGTGGATTTAACATTAAATTTTAAAATGTGTATTTTAAAAATGTATTTTATATATATATGTATATATATATATATATACATATATATATATATATATATATATATATATATATATATATATATATATATATATATATATATGTATATATATGTATATATGTATATATATACATATATGTATATATGAAAAACTCTTTTCCAAAACGCGATAAACACCAAAATTAAAAAAACGAGTTTGTCATGTCATTTTGCTGTGTTGTGAACCTATATACTGCTCCATCAATGTTTCATGCCAAAACGCTATATTTCCTTGTTTAAAATGTACTGCAAGATGCACTTCCTTTCCAAACTGCGATAAGCGCCAAACCTGTTTTTTGCCTAAACGCTATATGTCCTCTCGACCAATCAGAATTCGGTGAGCGTTCGACGCAATCCAATGTTTGTTTGTGCGCAGTTTTCAAAATGAGTGTTTTTAACTGTAATAACAATTTTGGTGGCCTGGATGAGCCAGTGAAACCTACTGATGGGGGTAGAAAACGCCGGCTGGACAAAGAAAACCACAAAAAACAACTAAAAAAGAAGGTTCGTCACTCAGGGGGCGCGTTAATACCAACAGTGGGATGTCAACACAAGGCTGCGACCGGTTTCTGTCAGGCTGAGAAGCTGTCACCAGACGACCTAATGATAAATTATTAAATTATAAAAAAATTATGTGGTGGACAATATTGAAACCTGAAATTGAAAATATTTATTTTTTACTATTTATTTTATGTTACTATTTATTTTATTTGGAAGTTATTTCCCTGATGTCATATGTTGCATGTTCTCTTGTTGGTTTATGTCTCTTTTTTTTTTTATAAAAAAAAAATAAATAAAATAAAATTAAGGATGGATTTATAGCGTTTTGGAAAAAAATAAAAAGAAACTTTGAATTTATATTCAACAAAATTGTTGTTTCATTTAACAATCACTGTTTAACATGTTCAGACTGAGCCAACAGACCATTTTAACAGGATAAATTGAATAGAAACAAAATGTGTGGGTCTAGGTAAAAAAAAGACATTTTCATAAAAAAAACTATTAAAATAGAGCTCCCCATATATATATATATATATATATATATATATATATATATATATATATATATATATATATACACACACACATATATATGATGTGACTTCTGCCAAGTCTTCCTTCTACAAGGAAAAGCTTGAAGCTTCCTCACATGACCCTCGGAAATTCCACAACATCATCTCTTCTCTGTTCAACCCCCCGGCTCCACCTTCTTCATCCTCCCTGACTGCAGAAGACTTTGCTTCTTTCTACCAGGAGAAGATTGAGGAAATCTGCCGGACCTTTGCTTCAGCCCCAACTGCACTTACATCTCAGAGTATGGATTCCCCTACACCTTTGTTGTCGCATTTCTCAACTGTAGCAGCAGAAGAGATTTTACAGCTCATCCAGTCTTGCAATCCTACCACCTGCCCATTGGATCCACTCCCTTCCACTATGCTCCAGACCATCTCGCAAGACCTTCTCCCCTTCATTTCCACTATCGTCAATAGATCCATAGCATCTGGTCATGTACTACCATCCTAAAGAAACCTGCTCTGGATCCATCAGACATCAGTAACTACAGACCGGTATCACTTCTCTCGTTTCTTTCAAAAATTCTCGAACGCATTGTCTATAATCAACTGTCTGTCTATCTCTCACAGAACAACCTCCAAAACCCCAACCAGTCTGGCTTTAAAACAGCTCATTCCACAGAGACAGCCCTTTTGGATGTCTCTGAGAAACTACATGCTGCTAGATCAGCCAAACTGTCATCTGTCCTTATCCTCCTTGACATTTCAGCAGCGTTTGATACGGTCAACCACAAGATTCTCTTGTCCACCCTCAGGAGTCTTGGGATTTGCGGATCAGCTTGGGAATGGTTTGCTTCCTACCTGGAAGGAAGCTCATATCAGGTAACATGGAGGGGAGTGACATTTGCTCCATGCAGACTTTCCACTGGCATCCCACAGTGCTAAGTACTTGGTCCTCTTCTTTTCTCCCTGTATACTCACTCTCTTGGGGAAGTTATTTCCTCACATGGGTTCTCTTACCACTGCTATGCTGATGATACACAACTTATCTTCTCTTTCCCACCCTCAGATAACACAGCTTCTGACCGGATTTCATCATGGATGACTGCTCATCAGTTAAAGCTCAATCCTAGCAAAACTGAACTGCTGTTCATCCCAGGTGATTCATCCCCAGGTCATGATCTTGCTATATCCTTGCACAACGATCTGATCTCCCCTTCAGCCACAGCTCGCAACCTTGGGGTAACCACGGACAATCAACTGTCTTTTTCCTCTCGTGTTGCAAATGTGACTCGCTCATGTCGGTTTCTGCTCTACAACATTAGAAGGATTCGGCCATTTCTGTCCACACAGGCTGCTCAGGTACTTGTTCAGTCTCTTGGCATTTCTAGACTGGATTACTGCAATGCACTGCTGGCAGGTCTACCTATGAACGCAATCCATCCTCTGCAAATGATCCAAAATGCAGGTGCACGGCTTGTTTTCAACCTCCCAAAGTTCTCGCATAGCACCCCACTGCTGCGATCCCTCCACTGGCTTCCGGTAGCTGCACGCATCAGATTCAAAACACTGATGCTGGCCTACAAAGCCAAAAATGGACCAGCTCCCTCTTACCTCAAAGCCCTCATCACTCCTCGCACTGCACCCCGCACCCTCCGATCTACCAGCACTGCTCGACTGGTTCCACCATCTCTCAGGGTAAGAGGCAAGTATACTACAAGACTCTTCTCTGTACTGGCACCAAGGTGGTGGAACGAACTTCCCCTAGAGGTCCGGACAGCTGAGTCACTGGCTATTTTCAAGTGGCGGTTGAAGACCTACTTATTCAGGAAACACTTCAACTAGCATTTCTTTCCTTATCTTTTGCATTTAAAAAAAAAAAAAAAACACCTTTGACACATTTTCATTGCAACTCTGAACAAATGTTTTAAACTCATGGTATCTTAAGTATGTAACTTAGTGATCCAGCATTAATGTATTCAATGTTAGAGATTTAAGCACTTATGTACGTCGCTCTGGATAAGGGCGTCTGCCAAATGCTGTAAATGTAAATATATATATATATATATATATATATATATATATATATATATATATATATATATATATATATATATATATATATGATGTATTATAACACATTTTTAAAATACACCTTTTAAAATTTGATGTTAAATCCACTATTGTTTTATACAGCAGTGTTTTTTTAAATACGTGTTCAAGTTCTCCATATGCTTGCAAAAGCACTTCCGGTTCTGCTGGCGAGAAATATGCAGATTTTTCTTTTGTCTGACGCTGTTCCCATGGTGTCTCGTTATATCTGTGCTCCATTGATAATGGCTTTTTAAAGTTTAACTCAGAGTCAGTCAACTTAGAGTTGATAAAACTAATTCTTTTCAGCTGTTCTGTAACCGAAAACTCAGAGTTTCCCATCTCAGGGTTTGTCAACTCAGAGTTGAAGTTTAAACTCAGAGTTGGTTGAAGCTCCTTTCTGAAACGGCCCCAGGACTGTTTCTTATGAAACACATAAGACTAGAACTTGGACTTTTTCTGGACTTTCATACACTGATACATCAGCCAGATTTTATTTTACACATAACATATTTAAAATATTGCAGTATTTAACACATCTGAACTTTATTAAAACAGTCACATTGTTCTGCCTCTGATCCATATTCATTTTTCCATTTGTTTTACATTTCTATTTGTTTCAACTATTCTATTTTTATTCTAGTTTATTTTTTTATTCTATTTGATTTTATTTTAAAATCACAGACATTTTAAAACATTTCACTACATGTTGTACCGTGTATGTGAGAAAAAATATATAAATGTAAATGTTTTCTGTAACTTTTCTCTGCTTCACATCTCAACAAAATCTCTGTTTTAATCCAAGTTCACATGAACAGATCTTTCTTGAGAAGATCAGACTGTCAGTAATCAGACCTAAAACAGGGTCAGACTCTAATTAATTTTTGGAGAAGTTGTTAGCTGTATTTTTTTAAACCCAGACTGTGAAAGTATAAATGGTTTATTGAGTATTGACAAGAACAACTGTGACTGTGTTTTATTTATACAGAATGTGTTTATCTATTATTACAACCTGGATGAAGATTAGACCATGATTTATCATTAATGTTTTAATATATGATCTTACTTTAATGTGTCCAGTTTACAGTGAGGATTCTCCAGTACAGCAGAGAGACTCTTCATTCCTGAGTCTCCTAGTTTATTATAGGCCAGATCCAGTTCTCTCAGGTGTGAGGGGTTTGATCTCAGAGCTGAAGTCAGAGAAGCACAGCCTTTATCTGAGACACCACAATCATACAACCTGTAGAGAGACACAATGACACACTCTTCATAAACATTTAAAAACATTTATTACAATTGCTAAAATATTGTCAGATATATTCAATAAATCATTTTGACAGAAACGGAACCAAACAATAAATGTTCATCTATTATACTGCAGAAAGGCATCAAATAGTTTAAAGGTAGGGTCTCCGATGTTGGAAAGCCAATGTCGACATTTGAAATCACCAAAACAAACATGCCCCTAACCCAAATGGGTCCCACCACTGTACTGATAGCTCCGCCCCACACATACATACGTAACCCAGTCAACTAATGGAAAGAAATGTGTCTTTATCATAGCTGAAGGGAAGAACAATACGATTGCAGATAAACAAACAAGCAAAAATGTCACACAAGCAGAATTATGCAAAGGACGGCATATATTAGTTCTGTGAAACAAAGCAAAACCAACGTTATTGGCCGCATATTGACAGATTGGATTTTCCTGAGTCAATAACTCCTGAGCAAAATGCGGTTGTATCTGCCTCTCTACATTACTATGATAGAAAAGAGGTGTTATTTGTGTAGTAACAGCATTTAGCTCAGGAGTTATTGACTCGGGAAACTCCAATCTGTGAATATGCGGCCAACTTCCTGCTCCTTCAGTTCTCTCCAGCCCTGGAAAGCTGATCCTATATTAACACGGGTCCTACTTCTTGCCTTATGGTAAGCCTTTCTTCGCTTTCTTTCTTTGTTTTTATCCTCCATGTCAATGTTAAAACTGCTTTCTGCTAATGTCACACATGCGCACTGAACACTCTCTCCGCCCATATTGACAAGCCCCGCCACTTTCTGCTCATTGGATACACATTTGTTTTGATTTTTGTTTTGTTTGGTTGCCCAATGCAGTTTTCTATAGCATTTCTCAAAGATCGGAGACCCTACCCTACCTTTAACTCTGTAAACAATATGGACATCCATGGATTTACATTTATATCAGTTTACTTTTGTAGCAGAGATGTTTTTAAACACTTTTAATATTTCCAACCTCAAACTTCCATCTGATCACTAATTAAATTATCATCATCCTCATCATCATCATCATCATCATCATCATCATCATCAGCGGATAAACAGGTTTGTGAACTTCAGAATATATAATCAGTACAAATCTGTTCTTAACTTATTAAAAGTATTTCTATTACTAAAGTTACAACACAGCAGACAAGACATAACCTTCTGTAACTTTCAATATACTTTCAACATCACTTTACAAAACCTTTATCATGGAAACAAATTCAGGACTAAAACTAAATGTTGTGAACACATTCATAAATAGTTGTGATCGACTCGGTCAAAAGACTTTTCTAGGTTTACTGACACGAGACCAAAATCTGTGCCACGGTCAGTGCACCACACACACCGCCTGAACGTCAGCGCAGAGAAGCGTCTCTGGAATATTAACTCGCTTCCGGACTACACTCCCCAACATCCTTCACCCACACTGATTACACTGCCACCTGTTCCTCATGACCGCTCGCTACTTAAGCTGCACTTGAATTGCACACCAGTGCGAAGTCTCGACTTGTTACGATAGTCATTCTGAGCGTTTCTGTGTTTTTGATTTTCCGATTTCGACTCTGTTTCTGATTATTGACCTTTCTGATTGTTTGCTGCCTGCCCCGACCCAGATAGCAATTACGTTTGGGCCACATGTGGGTATTATCTGGCACATATGGCCTAGATGTGGCGTGGCTATACAGATATGGGCCAAATTGTGGCCATATTTGTTTTGCCATAACTTTAAAATCGGCGGGAAATGCTCTCTTGGTTCACAACTCATTTTGCGGTATATGGCCCAGATAACAACGAACACATGAGAACCATATGTGGTTGAGCTATGGCACACAGTGAGAAACACGACTTGTGGTAAACATTTGGCTTATACTTGGAAAAACACAGGAATCCTGAAATCAAGTGCGGCAGACATCCGCTGTTCCACACCTCAGGTTGCTATGCATCTTCCCTCCTATTGGTGGAGTGAAACTACGGCGGGAATGTGACTGAGACTCGGGCAGCGGGCGGCATTTCTGCTTTCCTCACAACTGTGTAGGCTACGTTCAGGTAAGTGATTGGCACTTTAAAGTCATATAATTAAAATATTCAGCATTATGTGTCAATATTACATGTTATAAGCGTTTAGTTATTAGTTTAATTGAGGAAGGAGTCAAATTAGCTAATATTTTCCTCAGTTTAACAACAGTTTAATGTACGCTAGGGGTCCGCTGGTTTGCCGTTTTAAATTCTGATGTTTTTGGCTATAAATCAACAGGACTTAAGTAAAGTTGGTCACATATTCACAGATTGGAGTTTCCCGAGTCAATAACTCCTGAGCTAAACACTGTTACTACACAAATAACACCTTTTTTTTATCATAGTAATGTAGAGAGGCAGCTACAACCCAATTTTCCTCAAAATCAGCTTTCCTCCGCGTTGGACAAAATACACAAGTCTCTATGTGCGAACCAAGGGACCGTCTGCAAAGTGCAAAACCCGAAAAGCGAATACTAAAAACAGTCAACTTGGGAGAAATGTCTTTTTGTATAATTTTTATGTTTTTTTTTTATATGAAAATATTTCCCCCAAAAAAGGAAAACACATTTCCCCCAAATATGTTTTGTAGTATAACTATCAGGACAGCAGTGATGTGTGAGCTGAATTTGGTGACAGTACAGTGTATTACAGTGATGTGTGTGAGCTGGTGACAGTACAGTGTATTACAGTGATGTGTGAGCTGGTGACAGTACAGTGTATTACAGTGATGTGTGTGAGCTGGTGACAGTACAGTGTATTACAGTGATGTGTGTGAGCTGGTGACAGTACAGTGTATTACAGTGATGTGTGTGAGCTGGTGACAGTACAGTGTATTACAGTGATGTGTGAGCTGGTGACAGTACAGTGTATTACAGTGATGTGTGTGAGCTGGTGACAGTACAGTGTATTACAGTGATGTGTGAGCTGGTGACAGTACAGTGTATTACAGTGATGTGTGTGAGCTGGTGACAGTACAGTGTATTACAGTGATGTGTGAGCTGGTGACAGTACAGTGTATTACAGTGATGTGTGTGAGCTGGTGACAGTACAGTGTATTACAGTGATGTGTGAGCTGGTGACAGTACAGTGTATTACAGTGATGTGTGTGAGCTGGTGACAGTACAGTGTATTACAGTGATGTGTGAACTGGTGACAGTACAGTGTATTACAGTGATGTGTGAACTGGTGACAGTACAGTGTATTACAGTGATGTGTGAGCTGGTGACAGTACAGTGTATTACAGTGATGTGTGAACTGGTGACAGTACAGTGTATTACAGTGATGTGTGTGAGCTGGTGACAGTACAGTGTATTACAGTGATGTGTGTGAGCTGATGACAGTACAGTGTATTACAGTGATGTGTGTGAGCTGGTGACAGTACAGTGTATTACAGTGATGTGTGAGCTGGTGACAGTACAGTGTATTACAGTGATGTGTGAGCTGGTGACAGTACAGTGTATTACAGTGATGTGTGTGAGCTGGTGACAGTACAGTGTATTACAGTGATGTGTGAGCTGGTGACAGTACAGTGTATTACAGTGATGTGTGTGAGCTGGTGACAGTACAGTGTATTACAGTGATGTGTGAACTGGTGACAGTACAGTGTATTACAGTGATGTGTGAACTGGTGACAGTACAGTGTATTACAGTGATGTGTGAACTGGTGACAGTACAGTGTATTACAGTGATGTGTGAACTGGTGACAGTACAGTGTATTACAGTGATGTGTGAGCTGGTGACAGTACAGTGTATTACAGTGATGTGTGTGAGCTGGTGACAGTACAGTGTATTACAGTGATGTGTGTGAGCTGGTGACAGTACAGTGTATTACAGTGATGTGTGTGAGCTGGTGACAGTACAGTGTATTACAGTGATGTGTGAGCTGGTGACAGTACAGTGTATTACAGTGATGTGTGTGAGCTGGTGACAGTACAGTGTATTACAGTGACGTTATTGACTTTTTTAGTATTCGCTTTTCGGGATTTGCACTTTGCAGACAGTCCCTTGGATTCTGTCTCATGCACTGAAAGTAATGCGTCTTTTTTAAAGCAGAATACATCAAGTGTTGTAAATTTTAACCAGTTGGTGAAAAAGTATTCTAAAAATATATAAGAATATATACATAAGAAATTATTGTATTATTATGGCCCACATATTTAAAAATACAATTTGCAATTCCTTTTGAAAATATACTGGAAATTTTTTTTTTGGTCAATCAGAGGTGGTTAATTATTGCAATTAAAAATATTAAAGCAAATAATTTATATTAAATTATTTTTTTCCCCCATTATCCTCCAGCTCTAACTTCCAGGTTGTATTGCTGCTAGCATTATTTAAATTCATCTTTATTGCAGGTGCAGTCAGGCAGAATCCCCTTACTGCAAAAGCCTCAAATAAAGACATTGAAATCAACATAAATGGTTGCACCTCGCTGGAGACCGAAAGGGGGGTAGGAGGGAGCGAATGAAGAAACACAAGACCCAACAAAACACTGCAGACCCTCATTGGGCACATCAAAACCACATCAAAACGTCTCTGCACATCAAAACTCAATTTCTCAATTCAAGTTCTCTGTAGAAGTTACTCTGATTTTTTTGTATTTTTTTCTGTGATTTTTATTACTCTGAGTTGAATACATTCTTAAATGTATTCTTATGTTTACTCTTAAAGCTGTAATTATTTAAACACTTGTTTTGAAGTAAATTGTTTTGAGTACATTTGTGGTTGAGTGTTTCATTTACCTTTAAGTTAATAAGACTTTTACATACTGTCAGCTGCATGTGGGGCACATATGGGCCGTTAGATTTTAACAGAACTCAACCATACTAAAATTGCATATAAGGCTCACATATGGGCCACATTAAATTGCATTATTTGTCTCATGTTTGGTGGAGTTATGGCACTCCTTTGGTTCAGTTCTTTCAAAGAAGAGGTGTGCCATATTTGGGCCACATAAAATTACATTTGGCTAATGCATGGTGGACTTATGGCACTGCTTTGGTTCAGTTTTGGCAAAGAATAGGTGTGCCATATTTGGGCCATATAAATTACATTTGGCTCATGCTTGGTGGACTTATGGCACTGCTTTGGTTCAGTTATGGCAAAGAATAGGTGTGCCATATTTGGGCCATATAAATTACATTTGGCTCATGCTTGGTGGACTTATGGCACTGCTTTGGTTCAGTTATGGCAAATAATAGGTGTGCCATATTTGGGCCATATAAATTACATTTGGCTCATGCTTGGTGGACTTATGGCACTGCTTTGGTTCAGTTTTGGCAAAGGAGATGTGGGCCATTTCTGGGCCGACAAACACAAACTAATCTGGGCCACAGCTCAGCTGTTTATCTGGCCCAAATCTGGGCCAAAGGAAATTTGCTGACTGGGGACCTTCTGCCTGTTTACCGTTGCTGTTTTCTGTCTGCCCTCTGATATCCATGTTTGCCTGCTCTGACCCTGCTTGTGTGACTTTGTGTGTGATTTAATTAAAAACGCTGCAAATGGATCCTCAGCCTTATGACGCCTCATTACAATCTGGTTAAGACTCTTACTGATATCTAAAATATCCCAGATAACAGAAATATTATAAAAATTCATCTTTCTGAGACACAATCTGTCTGATCATGATGGATGACTTGTTCTAAGACTTCACCCAGTCTGTTGGCCAAAACTTTGGAGAGTAATTTATAATCTCTGAATAACAAACTCAGCAGTCTCCAGTTTTTAATATCATTTAGGTCAGGTGTAGATCCCCTTCAGAGAGGGCTTTTAGTACTGGGGGAATATTGTTACTCTCTTGTGGTCCTCACTAAAGCTGATAGACTTGTGTTTCTAACAAAAACCTTGACAACACAAATGTATAGTACAAATACTGGGTTAGTGTAATGTATAGTGTAGATATAGTTCTTTCACCTCTGAATCATTCTGTTTTCTACAGTGGAGTCTTATTACAATTTAATTTTATTCTAACAGTTAGAGTGTAAACAGACCCACTTGTACACTGAACAGAATTTTACATGTTCTTTTATTTCAATACAGAGAACTTCTTTATGTCTCTTCTGTTTATAACACGTTTTACTGACCTGTCTGTAAAAAATTCATAAGTAAAAATAATTGAAATAAAAAAGCTGATAGCTGACAGATAACTGACTCTTGATGATCATTTTAACCTTCATCATGCAGCCCTTCTGCCCCCTGATGGAAGGTAAATCCATCAATTCTAAATTCTGAAAGTGTGAGCTGATCAGAGCCTCTTGTGTAATTTTAGTCTCCAAGATCTATTTATTTCCATAATTTCCATGTCAGTGCTGCATTTAAACCCTGCAGCTCACACAGTACATTTAAGTTTGCGTCCCAGCTCCAGTTTGTGTGATTAGTTCCAATGTTTTAGTCAATTTCACAGTAATTTCAGACGCATTGCAGTCACATCAGAGTCTGTGAGAAATCATCAGTGTGCAGTGAAAAGAAACAATCTTCCTCCTAAGGACATTGATGATAAACCTGAAACTTCTGCTTCAGTCTCACTATTAGAGAACGTGTCTTACTGAGGAACAGGTCATGTGACTCTCAGAGAGATGATCTTACCTCAGTATCTCCAGTTTACAGTGAGGATTCTCCAGTACAGCAGAGAGTATCTTCACTCCTGAGTCTCCTAGTTTATTCTCAGACAGATCCAGTTCTCTCAGGTGTGAGGGGTTTGATTTTAGAGCTGAAGTCAGAGCAGCACAGTCTTCATCTGAGACACCACAATTACACAACCTGTAGAGAGACACAATGACACACTCTTCATCAACAGATTTTTATTAAATAAAGTATTATTAACACTGAACAAAACATTACTGTCAGATTGTGAACAGTGGGTGGGCCTGGGTTAAACAGGGTGGGCACAGGTTTGAGAAGAAACTTACATAACTGTAAAAAGAGGACAATGAGCTGAAAGAGATCTGTTCATTTATCAGTTGTTTATGCAACACACACACACACACACACACACACACACACACACACACACACAGCTGCACCATTCAATAGGATTGTGTCACCTGTCAACATTAGCGTGTATGGACACTTAATATTGTGTACATAACATTTTAAGTCTATCAGTTCAGACACAGGATATTTTTTATTTACACATTTAGGCTATGATGTTAAATCATGAAGGAAAATCTAACTAATGATATTAGATAATTATTGTTTTAAAATAACAGAAATCACACAAATTGTTTTAGCTGAGATTTATTTTCAGTCTAAGAGGAGATCCATTATAACTGTCTGATTATTATTTAGTTTGGTGATATTTAAAATTATTTTATTTAGTGATGATTTTAACAGAATAGTCAGAATGAACCACCACCACATCATATATTATTAAATAAATTCATTCAGTGTTTTAATTGGAGTTAAAATGACTGTGTTGGTGTTGCCCCATGTACTCCTAAACCAACTGCAGTTCTGTTCTTCAGCTAACAGATGAGTCCAATCTCCACTCTGACACTGTTCTCCAGTGTAAACACAAACTGAAACACATTTCATCTTATTATATCCTCTGATTACAGTTTAGGAGTTTCAGGGGTAAAGACACAGTTGCCCCTTTTCCACCGAGGCACTTTGAGTGCTGGTTCGGAGCCAGAGCCTAATTTAGAACCAGTTCTTTCTTTTTTGACAGCCAAAGCACTGGCTCTGAACCAGGAAAAGTGGTTCTTAAGTAGCACCAAAACGTTGCTGGTCTAGACTTAAGAACCGCTTGTGTCAGGGGCTGTGGGCGGGGCTACTGTTAGCGCATTTGATAATATACCTTAAGTATACTAATGTTTAATACACTTTTCTTTACCGCAATATGATACATTATCAGCACACATGATAGTAAGTAGCTACATGCTAAGGCTAACTTTTTTCTGTGTTAATGATAAAACAACGTTATGTACTTTCTCGATAACAACCTCCGTTTATACAAATTACATGGAGCTGCAAGTACACGTTGGATTCGCCGCGTTTGGGTGTTAATGTAGATTCACAAAGCCATGAGCATTAACAGTAAAGCAACATCCACCATTGTTGATGTGTTTGCCGCAGCTATGCTAACGTTGCTGTGTAACGTGACACGTATACAGTGACGTCAGACTCGGCTCTGTGACGGCTCTCTAGCCGGTGGAAAGGCAAACCAGTTCTTAGAAGGTTCACCAGTGGAACCAACTTTGAACCAGGACCAGTGCTAGCTCTGAACCAGCACCCGGTTCTTTTTGGTGGAAAAGGGGCAAGTGTGGTGTCTGTTTCAGAGAAGATAAATTCTTTATTACACTAGTCTGTTACACGACTACACACCACACAGAAATGTTACTGAGCAACATTACTCAATAAAGCTTGTTAAAGCAGCAGCTCCTAATGAGTGAGAACTGGGGTTTATTAATAATTCTAACATTATAACAGAGTTTATGTAGTTGGACCAGGACACCAAATGGATGGGACCAGGACCCTGGAGCTTCACCAGTTATATTATTTACATTTATTGATATTAAGTTTTTCTTGAGCTGCAAAAGTTTTGCTGGCGTTAAAAATAATGACTCAGGATTTTTAGAATTGTTCTCTTATTTACTCATTTATTTATATCTTTACTGCATAAGTGATTCTGAAGAGAAATTGTTACAACATTCAGAACAAATATATTAGTCTTTAAGTAATAGTGTTACAGAACATTTCAGGTGAAAAACAACACTGTACATAACTGCTGCTTTTAGTGAGTTATTGTGACTCTCAGAGAGATGATCTTACCCCAGTGTCTCCAGTTTACAGTGAGGATTCTCCAGTACAGCAGAGAGAATCATCACTCCTGAGTTTCCTAGTTTATTCTCAGACAGATTCAGTGTTTTCACAGTCAGATGAAGTTCTCTCAGTTTGTAGGTTTCTGATCTGAGCCCTGAGACCAGAGGTGACCAACTTTCCACTCCAAGTGAATCACAGCTGATACTAAAGGCAATAAAATAAACATAATGAACTTATTAAAATTAATGTAATGAAATTACTCAAAGCTTTCACTGAACATTCTCATTTTTCTAAATACTGAAAATACAAACACCAGTTAGACAATATGGTTAAAGTGACACTGCAGTCAACATCTACATGTTGAGTTCATTAAAATGGGTAAAGTTAGTGTTGAACTACAGCTAATTAGCTAGTATCTAGTGTATGGTATCCCCTGTCCTGTATAATATGGGATTGACTTGTATTAAAAAAGACAAAGATCTCACATTAAACATTACATAATGTAACACTGACATTCAAACAATAATTCGACATCATAGAAGAGGAAAATGGCCAAATGACCAAAGGTGTATGATGTATGTAATGAACTAGTGAACTAGTGATCACTCAGAGAGTAAAACCATGTGCTCTTGAAACTTGTTTTCTTTTACTTCTTATTTATAGGTCATGAGCAGTGGACTATGGCCAGAAATTCCAAAAGTGATGTGATGTGAACAAACAACCGATACTGGACTAATTATTATAGGAACAAATTCACTTTAAAACAACACTTTTAACATATTATTACTAGTAAATCTGTTCTCTATTACTTTAAGGTTTTATTTAAGTATAACAGAACAATACTATCTCTTAGTACAATTATTAATAAACACGGCATTATCTTCCACTGTTATGCTGATGACACACAGCTATATGTTTCAGCTCAGTCAGATGTGAGACACCAGTTTAAAAAGAAGATTGTGTGAAGGACATTAGACAGTGGATGCTTACTAGCTTCCTCCTGCTTAACTCTGACAGACAGAAGTTCTTGTACTAGGACCACAGGCAGACAGAAATCAAGCTTTGCGTTAGTTCTCCATATATTCGAGCTGAAAGGAAAGTCTGAATATGCTTTAAACTTATGGTTAATCGATATGGCGTGCATGTTTGCGTATAAGGGGGTGTTTTGAGTCGGAAGTGACCTTAGGGCTGCCGTGTTGTACAGTCTGTTATGCTATGCTACGCTACGTTATGCTATGTTATGTCATGTTATGTTACGCTATGTTCTAAGATAAGATATACATTTATTCGTCCCACAATGGGGCAATTTCTCTGTTTCAGCAGCAAAGAGAGAGAAATATTGCACACAGGCACGTTTTCCAAAAAAAAAAAAAAAAAAAAAATTTGCATCTGTTGTGAAAATATTTGTTATCATTATTGCAGTTAAACAGTAATCCAACGTGTAATTATGATGACTGGTTCACTGGAGCAGCTTTGATTGTAAATTACGCTATGCTACGTAATGCTATGCTATGTAATGCTATGCTACGTAATGCTATGCCTCGCTATACTATGCTTTGATGTCACGGTATTTTATGCTAGGTCATGCTATGCCTCTCTAGGCTACGTTATGTTATGCTAGGTTATGCTATGCTAGGTTATGCTATACCTTTCTAGGCTATGTTATGTTACATTATGTTACCCTATGCCGTGCTAGGCTATGTTATGTTACGTTATGTTATGCTAGGTTATGCTATGCCTTGCTAGGCTATGTAAATTTACGCCAGGTTATGCCATGCCCTGCTAGTCTATGTTACCTTACGTTATGTCATGCTATGTTATGTTACATTATGTCATGCTATGCCTTTCTAGGCTATGTTATGTTACGTTATTTTAGGCTATGCCTTGCAAGGCTATGTTATGCTACGTTATGTTATGCCATGCTTTGCTAGGCTATGTTATGTTACGTTATGTTAGGCCATGTTATGTTATGTTATGCTATACTGTCATGCTATATCATGCTAGGTATGTTATTCCTTGCGATGTTATGCTACGTTGTGCTACGCCACGTTATGCTATGCTATGCTTTTTATGATAGGTCAAGCTTCGCTTTGCTATGCTTTGCCACGCCATTAAACTTTTAATCGTAGACTTGTCAGCTCCTTATAACAACGGACATGTTCCAAGCATTAATAGCTTGTTATCCTCTCTGCAAATATGCCGCCATCCGCTAAGCTCAGGGTGATGCTTCCCCTGCTGCACTATAGCTGAGTGGATGTACAACATGCTTGTTGCAAAGAAAACCTAGGGTGACGCTTCCCCCGAACCCTGATCGTCGATTAGCTGGATGTACTAGCTTTCATACTGCAACATAGTTTTCTTTCCTCTGGATGTTGAATTCAAGCTGCATGAGAGACCAGAGTTCCTATAGGATGCATGCTCCCCTACCTGTACCTGCACTTATATACAACATGCTTGTTTATATCGCTGCCGCAGGGGCACATTATGCTCCCCCCTTTTGCCTCACACTTTGCTTTAACTGACTATAGCAACGTGCTCGTCGCAAATATGCCGACATTTGCTCAGCCCAGGATGACTCTCCTCCGATCTTCGATCAGTTCCGGACTTACTGTACCAGCTTCTACTGCAACAGTTATGTTGGGGTTTTCCCTTGGCACATGGTTTTGTTTTGGGGGTCTATTCTATTTTCAGTTGCTGCAAATGCATGCGCATGGACGGGCACGTGGATTCCTGCCCAGAACAGAACCATACCGCCAACACTAACTGTATGCTATCATCTAATAAATTCTCATTTGACAAAGTGGTCCTGACAGAAGTAATATTTCTGATTACAGAGTAAATCTGGATGGTCATCATCTGCAGCAGTAAAAGACCTTGTGATTATTGATACTGGTCTCTCATTTGAAGCCCACATAAATAATATCACAAGGGTAGCCTTCTTTCATCTCAGAAATATTGCTAAAATAAGAACTATGATGTCATTACATGATGCAGAAACACTAGTTCATGAATTTTTACCTCTAGGTTGGATTATTGTAATGCTTTACAGTCTGGATGTTCCAGTAGAAGTATAAACAAGCTCCAGTTAGTCCAGAACACAGCACCTAGAGTCCTAACTAGAACCAGAAGACATGAACATATCACCCTTACATTAACCTCATTACATTGAAATGTAAGAAATGTTAGACTAATGAATGTTAAGTTGCAGCACAGACACCTGTTGACTTTAAGATAAATCACTGCTCAGGTGATCAAAACCTCCATCACATACAACACTTTCCAGAACTGCAGCAGCTCAGACAATCAGAACCAGTGAAGAAATTATTAATGATGAGGTTGTTTGTGTAATATACTGTTTAAATCATGTTTATAAAAACTCAATGTAACAATGATCAGGTCCTTCCTTTCTCATGCTTCACGGGGAGTGTTGTCCTGTTGTACAGCAGTACAAGTAAATTGTGAACCTTTTTACTCTTGTCTGTGATTCTCTCAACACTTCCACAACATGAGCCACTTGGTTATAATCTGACCAAAAGTAACTATAGAGAATTCTGTTTAGGAATCAGACTGACATTAGCTAAAATCATATCATGCAGTGTTATAGATTAGCATTAAAGGGAGTACTTTTCAGCTGAATGAACACTTTTTGACATGAGCGTTATCACACAGGTTCATGCTAAATTTAGCGACAATAATCTGTTAGAATCCTTTCAATCTGGATTCTGTACTAAACACAGTATGGAAACAGCTTTATTGAAGGTCAATAATGATCTCCTGATGGCTGCTGATGCTGAACTTTTAAAAATTGTCATAGTCTGCCTGCTCACTTGGGTGTGGAGCGGCCACTTCCGGGGCGGCAGTCATCTTGGCTGTGGCACTTCCGGGTTAATGCCATTTTATACTACGCCACACTATTTAAGCACTCTGACTGCTGACGCTCTTTGCCAGATTGTCTCATCATTTTTTTGTTGCTACCACTCGTGTATGCCTTTCCTTTCTTGTAAGTTTCACTTTCATTTTTACGGATTACCGTGTTGGATTTCAGCCGGAAGTGTTCATTAATGTTGGATTATGTATTTCTGCGTTTGTCGGCCAGAGACCTTTTTTGTATTACCATTCGTTTCATTCTGGAAATCAGCCCTACTTTTGGATATCTTGGTTGGATTAATTTTTTTTGTTTTTTGCTTCTGTGGACTAGAGATCTTGTTGGATTATTCATTTGTTTTCTTGGAGATTTTTGCTGTTTAATTGACTCGCTCTACTGAATTTTTCTGTCAGGTCAGTTTTTTTCACCAAAACCACTCATGAACTCATTCAGCATGTTGGCTCTCTCTCCAGTCCTGCTGCCTCAGCCCCCACACCACTTGAAAGTCCTCTAGTCATGACCCCGGTCCAAGAGCCACATCTGCTACCCCCAGAATGCTTCAGTGGTGAATCAGGATTGTGTTCGCTGCTCGGGAGCTAGGACCAGATGGATTGCAAAATGCAAATGGACTGGATGATCTCATCGATCTCGCCACTCGATTCGACTGAAGGATATGGGAGTGAAGGGCTGAGAGAACTGGGCATCGAGACTGAAGCTTTGAAATGTGCACTTGCCGTAGATCATCTTGACTTGACTTGACTAGACTCTTGAGATGGACATTTTCTCCATCAGTCCACTCATCGCACCAAGCTGCTCAAAGTCACCATAGCAGAGAATCATCACGAGAGGCTGTTATTTCTGGTCATTGCTTCCCCTCAGACACCTGGCATGTTGGGCTTCCCTTGGCTTTGCCAACACAATCCTCATCTGGATTGGAGCAGTGGGTGTGTCCTCAAGTGGGGTACCCATTGTCAATCTCACTGTCTCCGGCCTCCTGCACCCAGTTCCTCCTCTTACCCCAATGATTCTCCGGACCTCAGCTCAGTGCCTTCAGTTTACCATACTTCAAGAGGGTTTTCAGTAAAGCACAGGCCTCCTCCTTACCCCCTCACCGACCATTCGATTGCGCCATTGATCTCCTTCCCAGGACTTCTCCTCCTCTTGGTCCTCTATTCTAATGTCCCGGCGGTGTTTCAGGCACTGGTAAACGACGTGCTGTGGGAGATGCTAAACCAGTATGTCTTTGTTTATCTTAATAATATACTCATCTTTTCCTGCTCTAAGGAGGAACATCAAGTGCATGTCCAGACCGTGCTGCAACGCTTGCTCGAGAATCATTTGTTTGTGAAGGCTGAGAAGTGCGAGTTTCATGTCACCCAGACCACCTTCCTGGGGTTTGTTCTTTCAGTAGGCAGCATCCAGATGTATCTGGTTCATATTACGGCGGTCAAAGAGTGGCCACATCTGAGGTTGCGCAAGGAGCTTCAGAGGTTCTTACGGTTTGCCAACTTTTACCGGAGGTTTATACGGGGCTTCATTGCGGTAGCCACCCCCTTCATCGGCTCACCTCCACTCTTCAGACCTTTACCTGGAACTCAGAGGCCGAGCTGGCTTTTAATAGGCTCAAGGAACTCTTCACCTCTGCCTCCATATTGACTCTACCTGATCCAGCCCTCCAGTTTATCGTGGAAGTGGATGCTTCTAATCAGGAAGTAGGAGCCATTCTCTCTCAGAGATCATCCAAGGACAATCGGGTGCACCCTTGTGCCTTCTTCTCTCACCATCTCACCCCGACAGAATGGAACTATGCCATTGGGTACCGGGTGCTTCTGGCTGTGAAGCTCGCCCTTGTGGATTGGCATCACTGGTTGGAGGGGGTGAATCAACCTTTCATTGTTTGGACCGACCACCGCAACTTGGAATATCTCAGAACGGCCAAATGCCTGAAACCACGCCAAGCTTGCTGGAGTCTCCTCTTCAGTTGTTTAAACTTCACCTTGTCCTATCGCCCAAGAGCCAAGAACAGTAAACCTGATGCTCTTTCACGCATACACTCCCCAGAAGAGGAAGATTTTAGCACCAAATGTTCTTCCCACATCATTGACCGTTCGGATTCTTCAAATGGACATTGAGAGGAGGGTCCGTCAGGCCACATCTGGGCAAGCCACTCCCAGCAATTGTCCTGCAAACAGACTTTTCATTCCTAATAGTTTATGCTCCCAGGTTCTCCAGCAGTGTAATTGCTCGCCTTTGTTTTGTCAGCCTGGTGTGTCCCACACCTTGGCGACCATTCAACAGCATTTCTGGTGGCCCACCTTCCCCCGGGATGTCCGCCAGTTTGTGGGGGCATGCACTGCCTGTGCTCAACACAAGAGCCTTCATACTCTACCTGCTGGGTTCCTTCGTCCTCTTCCTTTCCCTCAACTACCGTAGTCTCACATTGCCGTGGATTTTATTACTGGATTAACCCTCCCAGATAGCCAGACCACCATCCTCTCTGTAATGGATCAGTTCTCTAAGATGATGCGCTTTATATCTTTGCCCAAGCTCCCTTACTGCCAGGGAAACTGCTCTGCTCCTCCTCCAACACGTCTTTTGAATGCATGGCTTGCATAGGGACATAGTCTCTGATTGAGGACCCCAGTTTACATCTGGATTTTGGCGAGAGATTTGTCGGCTACTGGGAGCCTCAGTCAGACTGTCATCTGGATTCCACCCCCAGACCAATTATCAGGTCAGTTTTTTTCTGTGGATTCCTGTAACCGCATTATTTTGTTGGGGAACATATTTTTTGGGATGTTATTTCTGTTTAGCCCTGTGACTGCTACTATCCCTTGTCTTCTCTATATTAAACCTATTTGATTGGGAATCGTATGCGTTCTGCATTTTTGGGTCCAGTCCCCCCTGCTACCTGACAACAATTCTTGTCCTGTTAGATTTGAGTGCAGCCTTTGATACGGTTTCACACATTAAAGTAATGTGGTATATAAAATATGGTATATATTTTATATGTCCTCTAAACTTGACTCTGCTCTTGCACACTCCTGTCTCACCAATTGATGCTTAAATAAAATAAACCCTTGGTTTTCCTCCAACTTTTTCAAAATTCTCAAAGGTTCTCCTTATTGGTTCAAAATCTACCCTGTCCAAGTCCAACAGTCTTTTCTTTATATTGATGCTTCCTCCTGCCTCTAGAGTCTTCCGTCTCTGTCTTTAATTATTATTATTATTATTATTATTATTATTATTATTATTATTATTATTATTAAAATGTTTCCTCTAATGAGTAGAAGTATTTGCAAAGTCAGCTTTCTATGACAGACCATTTCCAACTCACAAATAAAACCTAAATAATGAAGAAAAACATTTTGGGGATTAGAATTTTTCATTACTGCAGTAAACATGGATCTTTATGTTTGGTACACAGGTGTGTTAAATATACATCAAACATCCAACATAAAACCAGCATTAACCAGATATTAAAATAAGTTGTAATTATGAAACTTCAAAACTCTCTTAAATGTAATCACCTGCTTCTACATGTTTAATAGCTGCCATTCAGTATAATTCATTTATTAATGCAGTTTTATTCCCTAATTTATCTATTTACATTAACCCCACTCTGTATCACCTTCAGGTCAGAACATCCCAAAGTCCATATTTGAGTGTGTTCAGTTTCTCTCTAACACTGTAACAGTATATAGATATATTCAGGTTTACTTACATTGCTTTACTGGATGCTGTAATCACAGGCATCATCTTCAGAACAACATCTTCTGTTATGTTATCTGAATTGGTATATTTACTCAGGTCAAATTCATCCAGCTCCTGTGCTGATGTCAGTAACACAAACACCAGAGCAGACAGCTGTGAAGAAGAAAGTTTACTTTGTTTTCCAGATTTCAGGTAGAGTTGGATTTCCTCCACTAGAGAATTATCACTCAGTTCATTCAGACAGTGGAACAGATTAATGGATTTCTCTGTAGGAAGATCTTCACTGATAATCTCCTTAATGTACTGAACGGTTTCCTCTGTGCCCCTGGAGCTACTTCCTGTCTGTATTACTAAAGCATGTAAGAGTTTCTGATTGGACTCCAGTGAGAGACCCAGAAGGAAGCGAAGGAAAAGGTCCAGATGTCCAGTCTGACTTTCTAAAGTCTGAGCTACTGCAATCTTGTGTACATGTGATATAGTATTTTTTTTCATCCACCTGTTAGAATCTTGATTGTGAATAAGAACATTTCTCTTCTCTTTCATGAAGGTCAGTTGCACATACAGAGCTGCGAGATACTCCTGAACACTCAGATGAACAAAGCAGTACACTTTACTCTGGTGAAGTCCAAACTCCTCTCTGAAGATCTGAGTACACACACCTGAGTACACTGCTGCTTCTCTCACATCAATACCACACTCTCTCAGGTCTTCATCATAGAAGATCAGGTTCCCTTTCTTCAGCTGCTGAAAAGCCAGTTGTCCCAGTTTAAGAAGCATTTCTTCATCACTCTCCTGCTTCTTTGAGTATTTTTCTCTTATGATGTTTGTCTGAATGATGAGGAAGTGTGTGTACATTTGAGTCAGAGTCTTGGGGATCTCTCCACTCTCTGCTTCACCCAACATTCTCTCTAGAACAATGGCAGAAATCCAGCAGAAGACTGGGATGTGACACATGATGTAGAGGCTTCTTAATGACTTCAGGTGTGTGATGATGTTATTGGCCAGGCTCTGATGACTGATCCTCTTCCTGAAGTACTCCTCCTTCTGTGGGTCATTGAACCCTCGTACATCTGTGACTCGATCCACACACTCAGAGGGGATTTGATCAGCTGCTGCAGGTCTGGAGGTGATCCAGATGAGAGCAGAGGGAAGCAGATTACCTTTGATCAGGTTTATCAGCAGCACAGGCACTGATGCTGATTCAGTTACATCACACACACTTACTGTGTTCCGGAAATCTAGAGGAAAACGACACTCGTCCAATCCGTCAAAAATGAACATAACCTTTTCCAAACTGAACATTTCTGTTTCTTTTGTTTCCTTAAAAAAGACATGAAGGAGCTCCATCAGACTCAGTGTCTGGCCCGTCATCAAGTTTAGCTCTCTGAAAGGAAGTGGAAATATGAGGTGGACGTCCTGATTTGCTTTCCCTTCAGCCCAGTCCAGTATGAACTTCTGCACAGAGACTGTTTTTCCGATGCCAGCGACTCCCTTTGTCAGCACAGTTCTGATGGGTTTGTCTTGTTCAGATAAAGGCTTAAAGATGTCATTGCATTTGATTGGTGTTTCCTCTTTTGTTGTTCTCCTGGATTCTGCCTCGATCTGTCTCACCTCATGTTCATTATTGACTACTCCACTGTCTCCCTCTGTGATGTAGAGCTCTGTGTAGATCTCATTCAGGAGTGTTTGTGTTCCCAGGTTCATTATCACTCCATTCAAACACTGAAACTTCTTCATCAGATTTAATTGGAAGTTTTTCTGAAATTCATTTAAAGCAGCAGATTCTGGGTCGTGCCTGTGATATGGAGATCAGATGTGTTGAGACATGGACTTTAATGATTAGACATTAAGATGACTATTTTCTGACTGGTCACCACATATAGGTCTTTATGATGTTTTCACTGTGTTTTCCTTCATCTACTGTATGTTTTCTATAATCTAATCACTCTGTAGTTAATAACAGCAGAGAGGTTTATAATATCAGTGTGTCAGTGTCACAGTCATGTTGGTTTCTATCTTACCCTGTATCTGTGATCTTCATTTCTCTTCTGTTTCCTGTCTTCTGTAGATCACTGTGAATGAAAATTGTAGTTGATAATTTCATCAATTCACACTACAGTAGTGGTAGTTTTCTCTGTACTTAATACCACATGGCTATGGAACATTATGAAACTGCAGAAAAATCTCTGTTCCTATTTTAACTCTAGTTATTCTAGGTTTATTTCTGTGTGTCTGTTGGGGTGTGACTGAATCCATCACTCTGAATGAACAGGTAATGTGTTCTAAACAGATACAAATACAGATACATTTTCTAAGAAATCATGTCAGAAAGGTTCACAGGTATAAAATCACTAACTATAACCAGTATAACACTACATCCTGTATGTGGCACCAGTCCATCACACATACAGTAGGGGCAATTAATCTTCACGAGTCCACCTACTGGTATGTGTTTGTGAGGTGGGAGGAAACTAGAGAACCTGAAGGAAACCTACATGGAGAAGGAGGGAACATGTGAAACTCCACACAGACAGCCACTGGGGACCCTGGAACTGTGAGGCAGCAACATGTGTTTCATCAAAATAGCATTTATTTAAGAATAAAATAGGTTTAGACTGCAATGACCATCATAATCAGTATTTTAGCATTTAGTTTGTAATCCTGTTTATCTAGTTAAATTTCCCTTAAGTGTGACTTTAGCAGTGACATTAACAGTGAGGAGACGTTACCTGTGTAGAAGTGATGAGTCTCCATCTTTAAACCCAGGAGGAAGACTCATAGACCAGTCACTCTTCATGGAGATACAGCTGTGTGTTGGTGATTCTGATAACTTTCTCTGGAGTTTACTGTACAACATTATATACAGTCATTTAGTCATTTAGGCCATCCTTAAAAATATTCTTGTTTGCCGTAACCCGACCGACCCTGTCAATTTAGAACCGACTCAATTATTTATTTATTTTTTTGCTTTAAGTCTGACCTACTTGCCGGTTGTAAATTTGCGTTAATACCAACTTTTTTTTTTACTCTTCAAACAACTAATACAAAAGCAATAAAATAATATTAACGGGTTCGGGCACCATAATACATCTAAAATAAGCATCAAAATAAGGTTTGCAATGATGCGACCGAAGGCACAGGATGAAGACCCAGTCAGTGACGTCACGATATGTTAACTTTTTTTAAAGTCATACCTACGTAATCACCATCACCAAAATTGTACTTTTTTTTTTTTAAACATTGAAACTTGAAAAAAAAATAGACCTACCTACCGACCCTTTTTTTTTTTTTTTTTTTTTTTTCTGTTACTGCAAACCAAAATATTTTTAAGGATGGCCTTATATAAACTCTTTATTTTACTTACATTACACAATACATTTTTACTGTGAATTAGTGACTGTTAGATGTGTATAGTTATATACTGTAATAGTAAAACATTTGGTTAAATCATTTCATATTTACTAATAATAATTTTGATGTGAATATTTAATGACTAGAACACAAGGATGTTGTAAATTACCGGTTGTTTGATGGTGTAGAAACATTATCTGTGTCCAGATCAGGAGTCTCCATCTTTAAATATTAGTAAAGTTTACACAAACACACAGCTGAGTCCTGAAGAGTCTGATATATGATGGAATCTATCACACTCCTAGAAAACACACAAACAAATGTGCACAATCATTTTCACATCTTTATTCTTAAAGAAAAATGCTGCTCCTTTAGTTTAAAATATCCTGTTTTTATAGTATTGAGTGATCGGTGACACAAGGACTGAACTCTCACATTCTCATCACCATTCAGTTACTGTATTTCAGTGTTTTATCATGATCAGAGTCACACGCGCGCGCGCACACACACACACACACACACACACACACACACACACACACACACACACATTCTGATCAGTTATTTCAGTGTTTTATTTGTTTTACTGAGACGAGAATAGAACACTGAAATACACACAGACTCAGACTGATAAAACTAGGATTCCCCAAACAGTGTAATGTTTAATTCCCCGTAAAGTGAAGAGAGGAAGCTGAAAGGTCTGTACAGTACCAGGGCTTTCAAGTGTCACGCACTGAGCGTGACAGACCCTCATTTCAGTTTTTTGTCACGCTCCCCCACCACACATTGTATTTCTCACGCAGAAAAATCATATATTTAATTTGCTGCACCGCTGTCTCTATGGAACCAGGCAGGAATCAAACGCGTCTCCCCTGTTACCCTTGCCTGTCTTCAAAACTTGAGAGCCCTGCAGTACATACGTCATGCTACATTTAATATACAATATATCCACATTCTCCTAACACAAAGTCCATCAAATAATCAAATAACTTACCTTTAGTCAACAGGCCTTGTCCTGACATTAATATCACAGTTTCTGCTGCTGATAAACATGTTTTAACTTTTACAAACGCTTCACAAAATGGAGTCGATTCGGAGGGAGAAACACTTTCACTTTCGGAAGAAAGAGTCATGTGTCTTTCAGGGTTGAGTCGACTCTTTGAACCGGCTCTTTTGGTGAACGTAGGAAATGGATTGACAAATGTAAAGGTGAGTAAAAGTGCAATAAAAAGTGGTGTAATACTGTAAGATTCAATGAACAAGTTAATATACATGTAGATTAGTCTGAGCTTATTATGAAGTGTGATGAGTGATTAGAGTGATTGAGATATTTGTCTGTTAGTGTAAAACCTTTGGACTGGAAGTGTAAGTATATATTTTAATGATATCCATATGGCCTTAAAATGTCTTTTCATTGCTTCCCAGCCCACTACATCAATTTCAGACCCATTCCCACAGATTGTTGTGTTTTGTCACTTCAGGGTTTGTTTTGATGATTATTTAAAGGTGTGATATGTTCTGTAGTTTACACTAGTTAACCTTGTTCACTAAAATGTCTCCTCACCATATGACCGGAGTTTTACTGTTTTTCAGGTAAACACAATGAATTTCACAACATCTGCCCTTAACTGACGGGCTGTTTAACCCGAGTTCAGCGATACAATTCAGATATTTAATAACTTTCATTCGCTGTCAGACTGCAGATCTTCGAATTATACATATTGTATATTTCAATTGCACAATTTCACACTTGCACATCTGTGTGATGTTATGTCTGATAACATTATTAGTTCCGGTTTGCTTGTTTCCCGACCGGACGTTAGATGATGGAACACCGGAGATATAAGCAACATGCGGTACTGAAGAGTGCTAACGAGTTATCAATAAACGTTGCGTTAATGACGAAGCTCGTGTCTTTTATTTGGATAAAAACATAACAATCTGTACATACAAATTGCCTATATTTGTATATGTATATTTTAATTGCACATTTCAACCTGTACATATGTACATACAATTTTGCCTATATAGTATATGTCATTCTGTTACAATGTGGCGCTTCTGTCACTAAAACAAATTCTCGCATGCGAAAACATGCCTGGTAATAAAGCTCTTTCTGATTCTGATTCCACTGCGCCCCCTGCTGTTTGTGGCTGGAGCTGCAGAGGTTTCTTGTTTGTCTCTCTCTGTCTCTCTGTGTACCTGGCCTGTACCACTACACACGCTGCCCCCTTCCTTCTTTCACATAATGGTATGATCCTAGTCGCTCCTCGCATGTGATTGGCCGCATGGTGTGCCCATCAAAATAAAGTCCTGCCTCCGCCTGCGTGGATTGAACGGTCTGTACGGCTGAAGATTCGACTCTCGACGGGAGTCGGCTCTTCACGTTCGCTAGAAAGAATCGACCCCTTTTTTTTTATCTTTCACACCAGTCCTCAGTAAATCTCAGCATAGTCTCCAAAAGTGTTTGTGTGTTTGTTCATTGTTCTTTAGTACTGTTCAGTCTCCCTGAATTCGCTGTCAGTCCTCAACATGTCTGAATGTGTGTGTAAAAGTCAATCCCAGTCACATGGTGTATTTCAGGATTGTCTGAGTGAGGATGAGGAGAAGAATCAGACGGACAAGGTGTCCGGTGCTCCTGTGGATAGAGAGAGCTCCAACCTGGAGGAGCGAGTGAGGGAGCTGGAGGAACTGCTCTGTGAGACACAGCGAGTGTGAGAGAAACAACAAGGTGTGTTAGAAGAAACTCACTGTACAGCTATTGAGAAAAGAAGCTCATATTCAGTAGCTAGAAATATGACGAGCATGTGTTGTGTCTGTGAGGAAAATATAAATATGAGAAGCACAACTTGGAATCTGACTGTATTGTTAAACCCCTGTGTGTTGTAGGATGGTGAGCGAGCAGAGGAGGCTTACAGCATCCTGCAGTCCCAGTATGAAGAGACATTAATGATGAGTTAATAATGGTATTAACCTTTTTCCTCTCAAAAGGTTTTTGAAACTGTTCTGATGAGCAACATGTTGTACTCTGGAGTGTCTGAATGTGTAGATGTAAATAACATGCTTCTGTTATTGAATTTCCAGGTCTCTCTGCCTGAAGCTTAGAGGAAATACAAGCAAGCGATGAAGACGAATGCCCAGCTGGAGAAGGAGAAGTCCAAGCTGATGTCCAGGGTGGACACACTGCAAGGCTCAATGCAGCAGCTGGGTCACCTTCTGTGTGAGACACGCACAGAGTGTATTGAGGCAAAGAGGGTGAGTGAGAAAATCCTTAAACACTTCCTTTAGTAATAATGTGAGGAAGCTTGACTTTCATGCTACATAGCAAGTTACTTCACAGGCTTTATTTAACTGAGTGAAATAAAAACAGTGGTGACTCAAGCAGTTAAAGCTCTGGGTTGTTGATCAGAGGATTGGGGTTCAAGCTCCACTACTGCTAAGCTGTCACAGTTCCCCCTTGAGCAAGGCCCTTAACCCTCTCTGCCTCAGGGCTGCTGTATCATAGCTGACCCTGTGCTCTGACCCCAAGCTCCAAAGTTGTGATATGCAAAGAAAGATTTTCATTGTGCTGTAAAGTATATGTGACAAAATGAAGGTGGCTTCTTCTATTAAAAAACTGTATTTTTAATTATTGTTAATCAGGAAGTGGCCTGTTGTCAGTGAGCATTAAGCACTAACATGTGAACTTCTTTTTCACCATGGCTGTGTTTCAGAAATATGAAGTAGAGCAGAAAATCTGCAAATATGTGCAGAACAAACTTGACGAGAAGAAGGCAAAGCGTAAGGAGAAGCTCATGACACTAAGGGTATGTTTTTCCTCTCATGTGTTCTTGTCCACAAACCTTTTCAGGCGGTTCTGACAGTCGACACCTCGAACATGTCTGAATGTGTGTGTAACAGTAAACAAAGCCAAACAGCTTCAGTTGTTACATTTCCAGGAGTCTAACTGCAGTCAAGGAGAAATATGAGGAAGCGATGGTGTACATAAGCCAAGTGGAAGACGAGAACTCCAGTCTGAGGTCTGATGTGGAAACTCTACAAGACTCAGTGCAGGAGTTGGACAGAGAGCTCGCTGTGTCCCGGATAACGTGTAAAGAGATAACAAGAGTAAGTTCATTTAGAAATAATAGATCATAAAGTCATGATGAGTTACTCCACAGGTTATATGTAGTTTAATAAAATAAACAAACGTTTAGTTTAAGATGCTAGTGTTTATTGTGAATAGAGTTAACACATTGTAGATGTGAACATTTATCTGTTCTTTTTGTTCATGGCTGTGTTTTAGGAATGTGATGGAGCAAAACAGCAGCTGAGGATCCTGCAGTCCGAGTGCAGTGAGATGAAGGTACAGTGGAGGTGATGGAGAAGAAGCTCGCTGAGACATGCAGGACGTGTGAAGACCTAAGGAGGGTAAGAGAGAACATCCTTGTATTTAGCTTTAGAAATAATATGAGGACACTTAACATTCATGCTGCATGATAAGTTGCACCATCAGCTACAGTACCATGACCTCTTTTCTTCTTCTTTTTTTTTTTAATACACACAACATACGCACAACATACGTATTGTATGCACTCATTGGCTTAACACATAGTCCTTGAATCTCACCGGTGGCCTAATAACTCGGCCACTTCTGGTTTGACGTATCTGTGGAGGAGAAGAAGATTGCACACACGCAGTCTCATCAGCACCGGTAGGAGCGACCGGGGTGCTGTCTATCTCATCCTCAAGACTGTCCGGTTCAGTGTACACCTGAACGTCGCTAGGTGTCTTCCTTAGGTGTCTCCTGTTGCGTCTGTACTGTTGTCCTGAAGATGTCACTACGTCGTAGGAACGCGGTTCAGCACGCGTCGCCATGACAACAGCAGGACGCCATCCTCGTTCAGTTTGCATGTGAACAGTCCCACCCGACGACAGCAACGGAAGTTTCTTTGTGCCTCTGTTGTAATAAGCACGCTGTCTTCTTTGGAGGTCCTGAAGAGTAGAATGTGCATTAGTTGGTACTGCAGGTTGGAGCACTGTGCTTGAGCTGGGTAAAGTGCTGCTCAGGACCCTGCCCATAAGCAGTTGTGCAGGAGAATAACCCATACCTGTGACGGGTGTGTTCCTGAGAGTTAGAAGTGCTAGAAATGGGTCAGTGTTGGTTTGTTTGGCCTTCTTTAACAGATGCTTAACAGTCTTCACAGTTCTCTCCGCCAGGCCATTTGACTGCGCATAGCCTGGGCTGGAGTGAGTGAGCTTAATTCCCCATGCTGTGGCGAACTTTCTCATGTCTTGGCTTGCAAAAGGCATATGGTCGCACACAATCTCTTTAGGTATACCCATTCTGGCAAATATCGATTTCATCTTGTTAACAACTGTTTGTGTCGTCTTGTCACTGATGTTTTGTACTTCCGGGTATTTGGAAAAATAATCCACAACCAGAAGAAATGAGTGACCATTGATTTCAAATATGTCAGCTCCTACTTTCAGCCAAGGAAGCTCTGGGATTTCATGTGAGATCATCGGCTCCCTCTGATGGCGAGGCTGGAACTGCTGGCAAGTTGCACATGACTCCACCATTTTCTCAATGTCTCTTGTCATACCTGGCCAATACCAGTGTACTCTGGCTAGAGCTTTGGTGCATTGCATACCTTGATGTGCCGCATGCAGCCTCTGTAACATGTCTGACCTCATTTTACTCGGTAGAATAATTCTGTCTCCCGCAAACATTATTCCTTCTCTTATTGACACCGAGTGTCTAATAGGCCAGTATTGTGTCACTTTTCTGTCAACTTGTTTTCTGTGATGTGGCCAACCGTGCCTGTGAATGTCCAGCAATATTTGTAATATGACGTCGTTTTGTGTCTCATGCTTTAACTGCATCAGAGTCTCTGGGCTCAAGGCCTCTGTTGGCTCAAGGGCATAGATCACTTTTTCATCAAATATATCATCCTGTCTCTGTTGCTCATGTGTCGTTGCTCGTGAGAGTGTGTCTGCTATTAGTAGCTCTCTGCCTGGCGTGTAGATTACATTCAGGTCGTAGCGTTGCAGCTGAAGTAGCATCCGCTGAAGTCTGGACGGAGCTGTTCCAAGTGGCTTTCTTAAGATTGCTTCCAAAGGCTTGTGATCCGACTGCACGTTGACCTTGACTCCATAGGCGTATTGATGAAAACGTTTCACTGAAAACACAATAGCCAGAAGCTCCTTCTCTATCTGTGCATAGTTTTTCTCTGTGTCAGTTAGAGCTCTGGATGCATAGGCGATAGGATGTCCCTCTTGCATTAGACATGCGCCTAGACCGTCCTTGGATGCATCTGCTTGTATCACGACAGCTTTCTTTGGGTCAAAGAATTTAAGAACAGGGGCTGTTACGAGCGCATTTTTTAGGTTCTTTACGGCTTCCTCATGTTCATGTTGCTATTGCCATACACTGTCCTTTCTCAGCAGTTGTCTCAGCGGCGCTGTGGCTGTCGCTTCTCCGGGTATGTATTGTGCGAGATACTTGATCATCCCAAGCATGCGTTGCAGTGCAGGTCTGTCTGTGGGGGATGGCATGTCTACTATTGCCTTAACTTTTGCAGCGTCCACCTTGACACCCTCTGATGTCACAAAATGACCCATATATTTGACACTGTTCACCTTGTATTGGATTTTCTCTTTGTTAAATTTGACATTAGCTTCGTTTGCTCTCGTCATCACTTTTTGCAGAATTTCGTCGTGTTCATTTTCTGTGGATGCAGCGATAATCATGTCATCAGCAATTATATGAACACCTGTGATGTCCCCAAATGTCTCACAGTTGCGCTGCTGAAAAACTTCACTCGCCGACTTAATTCCAAATGGTAGGCGCTTAAACCTATAGCGCCCCCATGGTGTGTTGAAAGTGCACAATAGTGACGACTCCTTGTCGAGCTTTATTTGCCAATAGCCGTCCTTCTCATCCAGCACTGTGAAGATTTTCTTACCAGCAAGTTTGCACAACACCTCATCTGCTGTGGGAATTGAGTAATGCTGTCTCAAAATGGCCTTATTTAAGTCTGTAGGATCTAGGCAAACCCTCAGCTTCTTCTTGTCTTTCTTTTCAGTGACCACAAGACTATTGACCCATGTTGTTGGCTCAGTCACCTGTTCAATAACATCAGCTTTTAACAGGTCATCAAGTGTGTCTCTCAGTCTATCCATAACTGCCAGTGGTACTTTCCTGCAGCCATGTATGACAGGAGTGACTGTAGGATCAATGTGGATGTGATGTTCTCCTGAGAACTCACCAAGTCCTTCAAAGACACTTGCATGTTGCTTTAGCAGCTCGTCTTTTGTAGTTGGGTACTTGACTGCGAGCGTATCAATGTCCATCCTTTTTATTAGACCTAATGCTTCACATGCATCCTTGCCTAGGATAGCCATGTCTGAGTGGTTTGACACATAAAACAGCAGGTTGGATTTGGTTTGAGCATTGGAGCACTCCAGTGAGATTGTTCCCTCCGGTTTCAGTTTAACTCCACCGTACGCCACCAACACTGTATTTGTCGGTTTCAGTTGCAGGTTTACTCGTTTTTCATGCTTGACTTTTCTCATCAGTGTTTTGTACACAGCCTGCGGTAGTACATTTGTTTCTGCTCCTGTGCCTAACTTGAACTTAACCGACATGCTTCCTACATCTATGTCAGCATACCAGGAATTGTCTCTTTTAGCGCGTAGGTGGTCTATGTTCACTGTCCCAATGAAAAGTGAATCTATTTCTGAGCTCAAATTATGCATTTTCATCGTATGTGTTGCTTTTGTAGACTCACACATCTTTGCGTAGTGATTGAGCTTACCACACTTTCGGCACAAGACTCCAAATGCTGGGCAAAGCCTTGTTTGATGTGACTTTCCACATTTCCTGCACACTTGACCCTTTACTTTCTTGCTGTCACTTTGTACTTGTGGTTTTCTTCCTTGTTTCCACTGTTGACTGTCTTTGGACTTGTTCACCGCATGTATTGCTCTTTCTTGTGTTGTAGTACTCATTGCTTGTATTTGTGCTTTGGCAGTCTCCGCTGCTCTGCAGATGTCAATCGCTCTCTCAAGCGTGAGATCAGACTCTCTTAACAGTCTTTCTTTGAGCCGTGTATCATTCAAGCTGAATACAATCTTGTCTCTGATCATGTCGTTTTCTGATGCACCGAATTCACAGTCCTTGCTTTTCTGTCTCAACTCAGTCACATATTTCTCAATGGCAACTGACTCTGCCATGGGATGAGCCCAAAACTGATGTCTTTCAAACACAGTGTTTTTCTTTGGCTGGCAATATGTTTTGAATGCATATAAAATATCATCCACTGTTAGCTCTGCTTCATCCGCCTGTGCAACATTTAGTGTGTTGTATACATCTAGAGCGTCCTCTCCGAGTGCATGCAGTAAGATAGCCACCTGTACTTTAGCTTCCTTTTCTGCAGCACCACTTGCAGTCATGTATATTTGGAAGCGTTGTTCCTATCTTCTCCAGTTTTCGCTTATATTGCCTGCTAACATGAGCGGGGACGGTAGTTTAAACTGATCAATCTCTTTACCGCTTCCAAGCGTAGCTGCCTGCTCGCTCCCGCTAGCGTAGCCGTTAGCAAAAGTCCGTGGCTAACTCCGGCAAACAAAAAAAAATAAAATCGGCGCACTGGACCACTTCTGACACCATGTAGTATTTTCGTTTTGCAATTACATATATGTATGACATGCATTGAGGTGAGAGGAATTAAAACGGGCAAGTAGACTGTTTACTCTTTATTTAACAACCGCCGTGCCGGCCACAACCTTCATCAGTCAAACTCACCTATCCAGAACCACACACTCCCAGGAAATCCCTCCGCCTCTAAGCGGGCACTATTTAACATAAGTATATGTGCGCTGCACAATATACTACACAAGGTACATTCTCATGAAAGTCTTAATTTTGCTGTTCATGTGTTTCAGCAGCCAGTTACAGATAATCAAAATTAGTGGTTTTCTTTCTTTTTGCCAGCTTGCATTTTGCCAACTGTGAAGGTGCCAGACTGCTCCTGTGAAGGCACAAGCTTCACTGTATTACCAGGCAAACCAGTGATTTTGATTACCATCAATGGTAAAAACAATATACACTATTTAGAATTCTATTTTAGATTTGATGTTTTTCACACTGGTGTGCTGTGACATTGTGCCCGTCAACACCCATGGTATTGACATTAACTGGAACAAATACAGTCATCTTTTTTATTTTTGTCCTCTGGAAACAAAAAAAAATAGTTAGCTGTTGCAAAGCAGTAACATCCTTTGCCTGCTTCCAGGATGAAGTCCAATCGACACAGCTGTTTGGAATTTGGTGAATTAGACAAATGTAAACAATGTAGGTGTGATACTCAAGAAGTATGAGTGCTATACTGGGATTATAGGAACTTAAGCAATGTCTCTCAACCATTCACAATGTGCAGAATGAACTGTTGTAAAATAAATTATGTGGTAAATGTTTATTTATTTATAAATGTTTATTTGTTTATTTATTACTTTTTTGTTCCAAGGGCGTTTTGACTTGCATCAGCCACTATATGAATGTCAAACATGCCAGCAGCAGTGGACTCCTGATTCGAAGGACCTCCTTAGGAGTGGATATTGGCCAGCCTCTGTCAGCAATTCAACGCTGTATACACTGGACCTCCTGAGCTCCTTTCAGGAGCTCAAGGTCATCGCTCCAGGATTCTCCAGACAAGCCTTTGCAAAGCTGCTGGAGCATCGGACTAAGTGTGGAGGAAGAGTAAGTGTAATTGTTATTACTGTTATTAATTATAACATGTCTTTCCATAAGCAGACAACATCACAAATACTATTTCTTTCTATATATCTTCCAGAATGGACATATCAACGGCGATGCACTGCAGCGGAGCTTTTTGGAGTTTTCCTACGCTTCTTTTGAAGAAGACCAGCTCTGCTGTAGTGCACCTTTCACCTGCCCAGCCTGCACGCCGGAAATGTTGGCTGTTTCCGCCGATGGGAACAGAAAGCTATATCGCTTTCACCGAAACACAAGGTGGTTTTTGTTTCAGTCTTTTTATTGATTTATTTATTTTATATATGTAATGGATGGATTCTCTATTTTTCTTTCTTTCTCAGCTCTGATGATCCTAGTTTTTTTGAAGGGCTCTTTGTGGCTGAAGACAGTGTGGTGTCTACATTTGTCGACACCATACAGAAAGCAGTGAGAAATGCAAGTATTTATCTTAATTTAACCTTGTGTCCGTCCTTGATTTCCTCCCCACTTCAACTACTTCTGCCTACCAAGTACTCTAAAATCAAATTGAGAGAATAAATGCTATATATTGTAAGACACCATTGCTTTTATTTGATTTGTTGTTTGTGTCATAGACACAGGGAAGAGGCGCATGTGGGGACTCCCAGTGGACAGCAGCGAGGGAGACGTCAAGGAAGGCTTCCAAATTGGATGAAGAGGGGATGGAGGTTGCTGTGTGTCGCCATGGGTTTCTTCTGAAGGCCCTTAATATGTACAGAGGGGAGATATTTGCCTACCCCCTGTATCTTCAAAAGGAGCTTATGCCAGCCAAGGCAAAATTCTTTGCTATGGATGTGGCTTGCAAATATTGGCCATACTTGGAGAAAGCTGCTCGAGTCCTTCCTGCCCTTCAGGAGCTCAACGAAATGAAACCCTTCCTCAGCATAATGCATGCTCGAGCCCATGCTACAAAGTGTGAGGTATGTATAATATATTTGCATCATATGTACATTTGTAATGTTTACACGCACATTAATAATATGAAATGAAAAGGCTACTATACTAGGTAGCCTTTTTGCTTTACAATTTCTTGTACAGATTGTAGAGCATTTTGAGGCAATTTGTGATATAGGGATATATAAATAAAATTGACTTGAATTGATTTGAATTTCTTCCACCCTTTACTAACAGATTAAATGGAGTGGTAGGAACCAGGAAGGAGCAGGAACAACAGCCGGAGAGGAGGTGGAGCAAGTGAACAGCTACCTGTCACGTTGTGCCCTGACTACCAAATATATGTCCAAAGCAGGTGATCAGAGTGTTTGCAAAATTCCTAAATACTTTTATTAGATTAAGCATCATAACCTCATTATTTGCTTTCAACAGCACGGGTGGACATGGTTACTTTGCACGCAGTGGGGTGGAACCACAAAAAAAGTCTCTCTCTACATCAGGCACTTTCCACAAGATATGTGAAGGTAAGTCTACTGTTAATTGTTTTGCGAGTCCTTTTGTTGTGTGCACTTGGCAAGTTTTAATCCTGCTTATTGTATTAACACTGTTTATCAGACTTGTCAGAGACTCCAGGATGAGACTGCAAGGCTAGATGAACTCAAAACAGAGCTACACTGCACAGATGAATTGGTGTCACAGTGGCTCTCTGATGTGAAGGAATGGGCAGCTGATGGTAAGCATGACCAAATAAAAGAAACAACAAATTTCCTTTTTACTACTATTTGAAATTTTAAGTTTGATTGATCATCGCTGGATTACAACAGTTGGTGACATCACCTGCCACCAAAGACCACCATCCAATGTTATGCCACATATATATGTCTGGTTTATTTTATGTTCCAGTTTCCCTGCAGGAAATGCACATACCAAGTTCAATGAAGTTGGATTCAAATGAGTTTTATGTATAAATTCAAACACTGAAACAGTTCTGTGTTTTAACAGTGAATTTGTTTTCACTATTAATTCTACAGAGACACCAGATACATCTCATGCCAGTCAAGGCACCACACACAGAGGACTTCAGCAGTCAATTGAGGGGCTTTACCTTAGTGTGAGGCAGCGGAAGCAAACCCTCTACCGCCAGAATGGTATAAATGTATAATATAAAAATTGATAAAATCAAGCTACTGTACTGTATGCATCCTACTCAACCAACAAATACATAGAAATACAAATAGTATTATACTTTTTATTTATTCATTTATTTATTTTTAAGAAAGTAATTACATAAAGTGTGTGTATATAAAGTAATGCTATATATATATAATCATTCTTACCAATAGATCACCCTAAATGTTACACACTACACCTTTTGAGTTACCGGTTTGCCAAAGTAAATTAGAATTTTCACATGCTTCAGTTTTCAGTTACCAGTTTTGCAGTACTGCAGTTTTGCTTTCATATTTTGGGAGCTATATAATTTTTTCTTATTGATCAGTCACAAACTTCTATCCCTGTACTTCATGTTTTTGTAGACAGCAGCAAGTTTCGCCATCGCCTTCGAAGGAAGCTGGCAGAAGACAAAAAGCTCCTCCTTCAGGAGATCCAGAAATACAATGGTCTTGTACAAGACTCTGCCACAAACATAGATGTAGCTACTGTGGAGCATTCCCTTAATGGAGAGAGCAATGTGTCTCAAATATGGCCATGGGAGGTTCATGGCAGTGGTATGTCAGTTTCCAGAAGCTTCTCACGAATTTATTTACAGTTCTGCTGTATAGACTATACTGAAAAAACACACAAACTAAATGAATATTACAACAATCAATGTTACATGCATGCAACATATTGAGTGTTGTAATATTCATTTAGTTTGTGTGTTTTTTCAGTTTTTTTTATTATGTATCAACTTGAAAAGGTACATTTATAGTTAAAAAACATTGCAATGCCATTATGCAAGATTGTCTCATGCATACATACAACTGTTATTGATTCTTAGCCAACATTTCAATCAAGAAGCAATTGCATGACCAAGTGATGTTGGAGATGCGACTGCAAGAGGAAAAAAGCATTTTGGTTCTGGAGATGGCACAACACTGCACATGGTTGCAGAGCCTGGCAGTGGTTCTCAAGAACAAGATGACTGAGGAGGGTAAGTTGAATAAAACCGCTATCCATTTAAAGTATGAATTTCAAATGGAAAAAAATAAATAAACATTATCAGTCTCAGCCACACAATTTGAATGGAGTAGAAGGGTTATTGCTCTTTTTGCCACAAATGGGGATTATAATTTGCGATGGTAACAAGTCAGTAAGGTTTTAAAGCGTTTCACATTTGCTTGATAGATTTGTTGTATTTGTTGTACTGTGGCTGTTACATAAAAGGAGAAATTAACAAAAGAATTTTGAATATTGAATTCAGCATCATCAAACACACCTATTTCTATTACCATGGCAACGATACACATTAAAATATGCCAACCATCCTGGTATGTAGATTTGAATGGATGAAATCTTTTAAGTCCATTGAAGTTCTTTGGCCTCATTAAGCAATCTTAACAAGCAGTTTGTCTTTTAATGTAATCTCCTTTGTATTTTGAGATGTAGACAAGGGAAATGAGGGACTTTGCTGTCTCTTAAGAAGACGACTGTCAGAGGTGTCAGAACGGTTGCAAGTTGTCCTCCAACAGTACAAGACTGCTTTAGGTCCTGAGGCCTCTGTCCTTCTACATGTTGAAGCAGAAGATCCAAGTGGCTTCAGTAGTCCAGACACCAGTGAGGATGAAGAGGAAAACACAGTTTAGGTATTTTATTTGTTCATATGTTTTTGTTCTCAAGAATAGACTGGAGGTGTTCCATCAAGGTGGATAAAGGAAAAGCCTGGTTTATTTTGATAAATCTTGATGATTTAAGTAAGAGTTCCATGCCATTACTGTGGCTTAAGC
>NC_083475.1:3588056-3635185 GCF_030014155.1 Tachysurus vachellii
CAGATTTTGAAGTTAAATCCCAATTTAGAGAACATCATAAAGGTACATCCTGGTATAAGCGGTGGTGTGTCTCATTTCTACAATGTACTGCTAGAAAAAGTTAACACCACTACAGAGAAAATAAAACTTGACTGGGAGGAGGAAATGGGTTTTAACATCCATTAAAATTCGTGGGAGGAATGCTTGAGAAACATACATACATGCTCTGTGAATGCTAGACATAATTTGATTCAATTTAAGGTAATTCATAGGCTCCATTATTCAAAATCAAAACTTCATAAAATATATCCTACAGTATCTCCACTCTGCAATAAATGTAAAACTGTAGATGGCACGTTGGACCACTCTTTATAGTCATGCTCCAAACTAAAAGTTTACTAAGGTAAGGCAGGAAATTAAAATTTTACAAATATTTCTTTAAAAATAATAATAATAAAAAAAGAAATGTGTCTACTTGTAATCTGTTATTTAATTCATTGGTCAAAGGTTAATAACAGCTTGAATGTGTTTTCAGGACAATGGTTTGAATAGTCATTCCGTTCTTATGTAGGATTTCTTTCAGTCTGTTTCCATCAGAACTCCAACACACTGATCTATATTGTCACAGCAGCACATGCATGCAGCTAGAGGGAGTCTCTAGCTAGTCTCTAGTCTTCGACTGCCTGCATGGCCTGTGCCACACTTCTTAGCCTTTATCTCACCCCTCCTGGCTGGACTCCCAACCACCCCTCGGCTGTGGACCTCCTGAAGGGCCTTCACCGAGGCCTAAAACCTCACCGCAAGTTTGCTACTCCAAGATTGCTGCAACTTTTGTGCCCTCTATTTGCACAGTGAATTAAGACTGTGTTTTGCACCCTAATCCCTACTCCGTGCTGTTTTTTTGGTGTTCACCCTACTAGAGTGCCCTACAATATGCACTGTAGGCCCAGTGTGTAGTAATGGTTCTTTAAATATTATTAAGTGCCATAATATAAATGTTTTTGTACCATTATCTGCACAAGAACCAAAATTTGTACTGACAGAAATAGAGATGAAACAATCAACAAAAAATCTTCTACAGCCACTACTGCTAGAAAACAGCTACAGAGTAAACACTGCTGCATCATACTGTTATGGCATACTGTATGTAAGCCTATATAAAAAAAGCTCTTGAATTTTAACAAATCATTCCCCTTTCCTTTAGAACCAGACTTATGCCAAAATTTCAACTTTGCACACAAGACAATGACATTTGACTTTTTATTGTGTTGAAGTGTTACATGACCAGTTAGTTTAAGGTTATACCTCTGTCCAAAGCAGCACTGATTCGCATTCATAGCTATTTAGACTTCCATTTACTTGCATGGAGTGAGTTTATTGCAAATCCATCTGTTGTTTTTATCGTTCTGCATAGCTCTGGGCCAGCCAGGTCCAAGGTGTTGACTGCAGTGGTTAGGCCATTAGCCATCCCTGATATGGGACAATATAAGCTGTAATTGTTACACTTCTCACTATAAATAGAAACAGTCTCTAATGTATTTCAGTTAATGATGTAAGCAAAGATAATTTTTGTATAGATTTGTCAAAAGCTAGACTAAATTTGTATCCAGAATTGCAAAGTCGAAATGTAAAAGTACATATAAATATAAAACTAACAAGAGTTACCTTAAAATTACAAGGAAAAATGTTAGATTGTTAGAGTGAAAAAAGTAAAAAAAAAAATTATATAATGAGCAACATGTTTAAATTCAGTTAAATATTGTCATTTCAGATAAATTTGTACGTAATTTTAAAAAAATCATTAACAAAAATGGTATTTTTTTCTGCAAAACAAATTAAAAAAGTACTTTGTCATTATTGGCATAACACTTAAAATAACACTGTGTACAACAGTGGTTTGAAAGATATCGTTATTTTCCATAATTAAAACAACAACTAAATGGTGTGTTTCTGGTCCACTTATTTGACTGGACAAGCAGCGAGTCTCCTAGGGGTTTCCTCAGATGAACTCCTCAGATGAACTCAACCGGATGCCAGACCTAACAGGTGAGAATTCCAGGTCTTGAAAGTGTTCCTTTTATTTTTCTTCCACTGACTGGGTTCAGCTCAAGTTCATGTGCTTTTTGTCCTGCTGTTACAAATAATCCCTCAGGTTTTTATGGGATTGAGGTCCAGGGAATTTTATCCAGGGATCAGAGGTCAGTGTAGACTCAGTGTAGAATTGTGTTTAGTCTGAGTCACTGTACACGATGAACACACACTTCTCATGTCTCTGAGTCTGTTTAATGTGTTAGAACTAAATGAGTGATGTGTTAATAAACATATTCTCTATTCTCCATCATGGTAATGCAGGAACACTGGAATCTTCATCACACACAGATATTCATTAGAACCTGAATATGAAAGAAAAAACGTGAATTAATCAGCACAAAGTGGACTGTGGAACTTCATGACCAACAGCATGTAATCATCTCTGCTCCAACAGAAACATTATCATCTCCTGTTTATAATGAACCATTCAACATTTCTTCATTCTTACTAACATCTGTGTTCTAACATTTAACTAGAACAAATGAAAACTTCCAGATCTTTACCCATCACATCACTGCTCTTATCCAATCACAGGAGCTTTTTTAAATAACAAACACTTAGATCTTTTAGATCTTGTTCTACATTTATATTTAAGTGCAAACTTTAAGAAGAAACTGAGGTGAATTTTACAGGAATGACAGAAGACACAATGTTAGGTAACAATCACTCTCATGAACACATTTGTGACTTTTTGTAGACTGTCTGAATCCCTGTTTTCTGCCTTCACATGAATTTTACTGAACACAAAACAGCATTAAAGAGAATCGTTAGAAAAATTCTGATTAAACAGCATATATTGACATTTCCTAACCTAATAATCTGAAAGTTATTGAAAAGAAATGTAATGTGTATCAATGTGTAATGATAACGAGGTTAAACTTTTATTAAAAGGTCATTACTCACCACAGTGTCTGTAGTTTGTAATGTTTATCATCCTTAATGTCAAAGAACAGCTTCTTTGCTGAGTCTCCTAGTTTATTATCAGACAGATCCAGTTCTCTCAGGTGTGAGGGGTTTGATCTCAGAGCTAAAGTCAGAGCAGCACAGCCTTCATTTGAGACACCACACTCACATAACCTGTAGAGAGACACAATGACACACTCTTCACTGGTTGTACACAGGGACGTTTCTAGAGTTTAATCACTTTGATCACAGGCCCACAAGAATTTTACAGAAACCTGAAAACACAGATTTATTTATTTTTTTTTCAGCAAAAACACCATCAAAGCCTTTATTTATTTATTTGTTTGTTTGTTTGTTTTTCATCATATAATGTGTAGTGGAAATTTTCACTTTAGAGATGTTCACACGAATCTGTCCTTCTATGCTTCTATATTTCCCATGGGTGGTAGCTATTGTGACTATAGTTTCTTTTCAACACTGCATCTATCAGACCTTTCCCGTGAGACAGTTGTTCCTGTGGGATTAGTTGGGTGAGAAGATGAGCAGGCGATGCTTCTAAGCCAATGGTGGATAATGTTTTGGCTTTTACATGTCCTGTTTCATTTTTTCCCTGTCTATAAAATCCTGATGTTATCAATGATCGGGGCCCTTCCTCTCTGATTTTACTCGTGGAGTGTTGGGTCCTTCTGCAAAGCTGAACACAATAAACCGTGGAACCTTTTTTACTCTTGCCTGTGCCTATCGCTGTGATATTTTATGCTTTAATTCTCTCAAACCTCAAAACTTCCACAACAAGCTGGCGTAGTCGGCAGGATTCCGTGTTTGAGAGTCGACTTCGGGGAGGCTTGCAGCACTCGAGCCTTGAAGGCTGTTAACTTCACCTCGAACCGCAAAATTGGCCATGAGCGTGAGAGGACTCGGGAGTTCACCGTGAGCCGCCTCAATGCTGGAATCAAAAGTAATTGGACATGTGGAAGGTGAGAGAATTTATTTTTATTCGTGTTAAAGAACACTGCTTAATCTGCTAAGGTTGTAAGGGTTTTTTTTCAGAAAACCATAGTTGAATTCATTAGTGTTGAACAGTGAATATTGTTGGTTGTCTCTGTGTAGAAAGTGCTGTAAAGACAGGATTTAGACCTGGATCTGTCGACAGGTCAGTGTCTGGTTTGCGAGGTTTTGAGAAAACCCGCCGCTAAGAGCTGACCAAGGCCAAAACAAAAGATAAGACACACGTGGAGTGTGCAGGCTTTCTGGTGCAGAGACTGTCAAACTAAAGATAGTCATGGGCAACAGTATAAATAAGAGCAAGCTCAATAAAAACACAGTGTGTGTCACTGGACCTAATGTGAATTATATGAGAAATAATTATGGCCCTGATTCTGTGTCACAATTGTTGTGGTTGGTGACGGAGTGTGGCTTCCCAGACGGCGGCAGTTTTAGCTTAAAGCAGTTAGATTGGCTGAAAGGTAACCTGACCAAAATGGAAAGAGATAATGTTGGGAAGAAGAAGAAGAACAGGGTAGAAATAAACTGGACAGCTTGTCACATGTCGAAGTTAGAGGCTGAAAAAAGGTTTCAAAAAGCACAATGTACTATATCTGAGAAGGTGAAAAACCTATGCATCACGTGGGACACTGGAAAGCTGAGCCTTATCGAACAACATGCTCTGCATGCGGAAAAGCTGCTCATGCAAACCAAGCAAGAGCAGGGAAAAAAGAGAGAAGAGCAAACACACAAAGTTCAGCTGACAATGATGCAAGCCTTGGAAGCTCTCTCAAACACAATGGAGAGGGCCTTCCATATATAACGAGAAAGAGGGCGATATCGAGGCAGAGGCAGAAGAGGAAAAGGAAGAGGAAGAGGGGGAGAGAGTGGATGTTTTGTTTGCGGAGGACAAGATCACTGGGTAAGGGAATGCCCTAAGAGACATGATGAGGGGAAACTGCATGGCCATCAACATCTCAGGTCGAGGAGTTCAGTCCTTTTGTCCAAGATTTGCTAGTGGTGAATGATGCAGTAATTCACACAAACCCTCACACAATCTTGTCTCAGATTCCACCAGACAGCAAGTGGTTTTCTGTGGTAGACTTAGCTAATGCTTTTTTCAGTGTACCAGTTCATCCAGACAGCCAGTTTTGGTTTGCGTTTTCTTTCAATGGAAAGCCGTACACTTTTACCAGATTGTGTCAGGGATATTGTGAATCTCCAACTATTTACAATGAAGCTCTTAAGAACAGTCTTGAATCTCTGATGCTGACCCCAGGGTCAGCAATTATTCAGTATATGGATTGCAGCGCCATGTAAAGAGCAATGCAAAAAAGACACTATTGCGTTACTTTGTCATCTAGCAAAGGAAGGTCACAAGGCGAGCTTATCAAAGCTGCAGTTTGTAAAACAGCAAGTTAAATTCTTGAGGCATCTGATATCAGAACAAGGCAAAACTATTGAGCAGAACAGAGTTGCAGCAATACAAAACATCCTAAAGCCTAACACAAAAACACAATTGATGTCATTTCTAGGCATGTGTTCTTATTGCAGGACCTTCATACCCAACTATGCAGTCCTCGAGGCGCCCTTGAGCGCAATTGCTCATGGGAAAGGCCTACAGGCCCACAGTGCACTGACCTGGACACCAGAGGCAGAAAAAGCCTTTGTAGATTTAAAAATGGCTTTACAAACCACCCCAAATTGGGAATTCCAGATCCAAACAAATTGTTTGTACAAACAGTTGATGAAAAAAGTGGTTGACATCAGTGCTATTGCAAAATCATGGTGGGAAATTGAGACCAGTAGCCTAGTTCTCTGCTAAATTAAATCCAGTAGCGGCAGGCCTGCCTATGTGATTAAGAGCAGTAGCAGCAGCTGAGAAAGCAGTTAATGCTTCTAGAGATATTGTGGGATACAGTGAACTAACTCTTTTGGTCCCACATGCAATGTCACTTCTCCTTGAACAGAAAACAGCACATATGTCTGCAGCACGGTGGCTGAGATATAACACTATTTTGCTTGACATGCCAAATGTGAAAGTAAAATGCTGTACTGTATTAAACCCTGCAACTCTTCTCCCCACAGAAGCAGATGGAGAACCACACAATTGTGTTGCAGTTGTAAATGTAATTTGCAGTCCTAGATCTGATTTGCAGGAGACACCGTTGCAGAATCCAGATCTTGAGTTTTTTGTGGATGGATCAGCCTTCAGAGATCAGAAAACAGGCCGCAACTGCGTAGGGTATGCAGTAGTAACACAACATGAAACACTTAAAGCAGAATCATTACCAGAGCATCTATGTGCACAAGCAGCCGAATTGGTTGCTTTAACAACAGCATGCAGGTTAGCAAAAGACTAAACTGTCACCATTTATACTGACAGTAGATATGCATTTGGGGTAGTGCATGATTTTGGTACATTGTGGAAAAACAGAGGTTTCCTGACTTCTTCAGTTAAAGCAATCATGCACAATGGCCTGATTTCTGAGCTCTTGGATGCAATCCTGTTGCCAAAATCTATTGCCATATGTAAGTGTGAAGCACACACTGGGAAAAATGACCCCATTTCACAGGGTAATGCACAAGCATATGCAGCAGCAAAATCAGCTGCGCAGAAAATTCCTGAGAATGATGAAACTTTGTGTATGTTGAAAATATGTACTCCCACAGATGATCTCAAAGATCTTCAATCACAATCTACAGCCCAAGAAAGAGCCACATGGAGGAAAGCAGGAGGTGTGGTAAGAGATGGGGTTTGGTACGGCCCTGATGACGAGCCATGTTTGCCAAAGAAATTGTTTCCAATCTATGCCAAATTAGCGCATGGCCAAGACTGCATCTAAAGGGGGGATGTACAACAGTGTCTCCAGATACTGGCACACTAAGGGCTTTGCTAACTATTCCCAGAAGTTTTGTGAGAAATGTATAGTGTGTGCAACAAAAAAACATTGGCTGAGGCGTTAAAGTCTCCCAGAGCGCCCATCCTCCGCCTCAGCGACCATTTGAACACCTTCAGATGGATTTTATTGAATTGACACCCAGTGAAGGCAAAAAATACTGTTTGGTGATAGTGGATATGTTCTCTAAGTGGGTGGAAGCTTTCCCCACTTCCAAACAGGATGCAAGCCCTGCTGAAAAATCCAGCATAAACCAGCATCAATTCCATGCTGGTCCAGGCTGGTTTTTACTGGTTCATGCTGGTACAGTGCTGGTATAATGCTGGTCAGTGCTGGTATAGTGCTGGTATAGATGGGTGGCCAGCATAGTCATGCAAAACGGGGCTGGTGTAGCTGGTTAACCAGTATGATCTTGATGGAATGAGCTTTATGGGAACAACCTTTATTTTTGCTTGTGTATGTTTCTATGTAAAACATTAATATAAGATTAAAACACAATATATTGGAATATATTTAATTATAAGTGTGTTATTTCTTTTGCTCCCTCTTTGGATAAAGAACTGAAATAACAAAGCTCAAAAAGCTTTGAATAACAAAGAATAAATAAAAAAAATTAAAATAAATTTAAAAATTAAAATAATTTTTTTTAAATAAATAAAAATTCAAAATAGTTCTTTAGGGATTAAACTGTCTCCACAAATTAAATATAGTAATACCAATACTTCCCAGGCTCCATGAGGGAAGCAGCATATAAATCATACAGAATTTAGAAAGATATATATATATATATATATATAATCCATTTGTCTCAATTAAGAAGTAGTTAAGTTGTTTGTCTGTTTTATTAGTAAAGTGGTAATGTGAAAAGATAATACCCAGCATCAGCGGTGCTATGCATCCTTTAAAGCAACTATGTTCAAGAAGGTAAATGTAGTTCCTGCACTTTCCAAAAATAAATCTCGCAATGTTTTCGACTACATTATATACCTTACAGTGTTTATCAAAATTAGTATAAGTGCACATGTTCCAGATCATCATGGTTTTGCCACCGTAATTAGGATTTTGTTTTGGGGTAAATAAAAAGCTTCCGCTTCTACACGACGAATCTGCTGATCACTGGGAATCAGAATGTTGGCATACGTGAGGTACCTGGATGACGGCTGCACGGCAGTTGTTTCAACTTGCGAAATTAAGGACTTTAACTACGACATGTTTGACCAAACTCAGATTTATTGGGTACGATGGAAGCAAGACTTCTTCAGGGCACAAATACTAATGCTTAAAGGTATGTACTTAAGCAGTAGCTGTTTTATCGTAACTCGTTCACTGCACAATATAAACAAATGAGTGATATGTAGTTTTTTTTTCTTATTTTGTTTCTATAATTTTTAAGAGAATAAAGAAGACAGAGCAGAAGTTGTCTAAAGGCAAACGACTCCGGGTAGCACTTCTTAAAAAAACATGGTCATCGCCACCACATACTACTTGTTCCTCGCTAAAAGAGAGAGCGGAAGCTAAGACCAAAAATGTGTGTTGTAAAGGTTATATTGTGTAACGTTATTTGTGCACGTGTGTATATTACAGTGTGATGCCAAATGTCATTGTCCAATAAATATTTTAAACAAACTTACATATATATATATGTAAATAAAGAAAGCCATGTAAATGATAGGAATATCCAGAATGTTTTCTTTATTAAAAAGTGAATTGCAATTCTCTAGAAAATTGTCTTGGTCTTTATTTAACTATGAATATGCACTAAGAAATGTGATATGTAACAAATGGGTTTTGTTGTGGTCTTGCTGGGATTATACTAGCATCCAAAAGACAACATATGTTGACCAGCACACCAGCATCACAGGCTGGTCGGCCAGCATACCCTCATCCCAGGCTGGTCAGCCAGCACACCAGCAACCAGCACCTAATGCTGGACCAGCATACCACCATCCCAAGCTGGTCGGCCAACACACCAGCAACCAGCACATAATGCTGGACCAGCATACCACCAGCCCAGGCTGGTCGGCCAGCACACAAGCAACCAGCACCTAATGCTGGACGAGCATACCACCATCCCAAGCTGGTCCCAGCATGCAAAACATACCTTATGCTGGACCAGCAATGCTGTTTTGTTTTAGCAGGGAGTGCAGTAGCTAAAGCACTCCTGTCTGAAATTATCCCTCGTTGGGGAATCCCTGACAAAATCAGTAGTGACAATGGGACTCCATTTGTAAATCAAGCAATTCGACGGGTGGGAGAGTACTTAGGTATAGATCTCAGACAACACTGTGCATACCACCCTGCCAGCAGAGGGGCGGTAGAGCGAGAAAATGGTACTCTAAAGAATAAAATGGCCAAGTGCTGTGATGAAACAGGTCTATCATGGGTAAAGGCTCTTCCCATTGTGTTATTATACATGAGAACGAGAACTAGAGGGAGAGTGATTTTAAGCCCATTTGAGATACTGTTTGGCAGACTCCCAAATACAGGAATTGAGCCTGGACACACACCTAGGTTAACCACAAGCCAATGTGAAGATGAAATGCTGTGTTATTGTGCAAACTTGTCCTCTGTTTTGTCTCAGATCCATAAGCAGGTGAAGGAGGCACTGCCTAAGGTGACGCAAACAGATCTACAGTCCCTGACAAAAGTCTTGTCGCTTATCTATTTTGTAGAAACACCTGCTATTAACCTGACTTTTAATTAATCAATTGGTGTTAGTTTAAACTGTGGCTTTCTCAACTCTCCACGACTTACAGGACAGGGTGGAGCAGTTGCTATTATTTTTAAGGAAAAATTAAACTGCCGGCGTGTGATGTGCAACACGTACTCAAGCTTTGAGCTGATTGGGTTTGAACTGAATCAACCTGACCCAGTGCTATGTGCTGTGATTTATCGTCCTCCCAAATACCATAAAGACTTTATAAACGACTTTTCCGATTTTCTGGCTGAAATCATGCCGAAATATGACAGAGATTTAATCGTTGGAGATTTTAACATCCATATTTGTTGTCCCTCCAAACCGTTGGTTAAAGACTTCCTAAATCTCACTGAGTCGTTTAACTTAATGCAGTTTGTGGCCAGCGCTACACATGAGCACGGTCACACATTAGATCTGGTCTTATCATGTGGTCTACCTGTTAATAATGTTAATGTCTGTGATGCTACTTTTTCTGACCACATGCCTGTGTTATTTGAGATTTCTTGTTTCTGTAGTCCTAAACCATGTGCCCCTGCTCGTCGCTGTCGCTCATTTAACTCTTTAACTGCAAAACGGTTTACTGATGTTTTTAAAAGCACAGACGTGGCCTTCTCAGTGTCCACTCACCATTATAATACTGATGAGTTAACATCATTATTTTATTCTTCTTGTGAGAATGCACTGGACATTGCTGCCCCTTTCAGGACTATGCGTGCTAAGCCAAAATCTGAACCATGGCTGAACGACACTACCCATGCTGCAAGGCGTAAGTGCAGGAGAGCTGAACGCCAATGGAAAAAAGATAGGCTGCAAGTTTCGTCTGATATCTTGAAAGACAGCTTGTTCAAATATCAAAAAACTGTAAAAATGGAAAAGTCAAGGTATTTCTCTGTCATGTATTTCTCTGTCATCGCAAAAAATTCTCATAAACCTCGTTCAAAACTATTAATTCTGTTTTAAATACATCTCAACAAATAAGTTTGGAATTTTCCAAAGAAATGTGAAAATTTTTTGCAGTTTTTTAATGACAAGATTATGACTGTTAGAGCCAATATTGTTCACCCTTCTGCTGATATGTCTTCTTTCCCTGTGTGCTCCTCTGTTTTTAATCAGTTTGAGCCAGTGTCTCTTGCTTGTTTAAAAGACATCATGGATAAAATGAATCCATCTTGTTGTCCCTTAGACATTATTTCCCCAGATTTCCTAAAGAAGGTTTTTGAAACCCTTGGCCCTAACATACTGATGGTTGTAAATAGTAGTCTAACTCATGGAGTTGTACCCCTACATTTTAAACACGCTATAGTGGAACCACTGATAAAAAAAAACCTAACTTGGATTCATCGGTTCTTGTTAATTTTAGACCCATTTCAAAACTCCTGTTTCTTTCCAAAATATTGGAAAAAGTTGTTTTTAATCAATTATTAGCCTATCTAGACTTGCATGGCTTGCAAGAGTTGTACCAATCTGGTTTCAAATCACCACAGCACGGAAACGGCCCTGTTAAAAGTTTACAATGATTTATTATTGGCCACCGACGTAGGTAACTATGCTGTTCTTATGCTGTTAGATCTTACTGCTGCGTTTGACACCATAGACCACAATTTACTGATCTCTCGCCACTGTGTTGGTATAAAGGGTGCCGTGTTACAATGGTTTAAATCTTATCTGGGTGAAAGAACTTTCTTTGTACATCTTGGGGAATTTGTGTCGTCTACTGCATCTCTTGTATGTGGAGTCCCTCAGGGTTCCATTCTTGGACCGATTTTATTTTCTTTATATATTACCTTTAGGGTCCATTTTTAGGAAACATGGCATCTCATTTCACTGTTATGCAGATGACTTGCAACTCTATCTGCTTTTGAAACGTAAGGATGCAAACTCTGTGGCACCTTTGCTGAGATGTCTTGAAGATATTAAAGCCTGGATGGCCTCCAACTTTTTAAAGTGTAATGAAGATAAAACTGAAATCATTTTATTTCGACCTGGTGGTACCATTAATACTCCTGATGTAGATCTGGGTGACTTAAAGTCATTTGTGAAGCCTGTTGTTAAAAACCTGGGGGTTGTAATGGACGGTGACTTTAAACTAGAAAAACAGATTAATTTGGTAGTTAAATCGTGTTTTTATCAGTTAAGGCAATTATCTAAAGTCAAGTCATTTGTATCTTTTACTGATTTTGAGAGGGTCATCCATTCTTTTATATCATCCCGACTGGACTATTGTAATAGTCTCTATGTAGGCATTGGTGAGGCATCTCTAACACGTTTGCAGAGGGTACAAAACGCAGCTGCACGTTTATTAACGGGGACACGCAAACGAGAACACATTTCACCTATATTGGCTTCCCTTCATTGGTTGCCCGTTCATTTTAGAATTGATTTCAAGATTTTACTTTTAGTTTTTAAATCATTAAATAACATTGGTCCTAAATGTCTCTCAGATCTATTAAAGCCATATGCTCCATCCAGAGCACTTAGGTCTGCTGGGCAACTGCTTTTAGTATCCCCCAATGCAAAATTAAAGAGCAGAGGTGACCGTGCCTTTGCAGTAGCGGCCCCCAAACTCTGGAATAATTTGCCTTTGTACATTAGGCAGGCACCTTCACTGGCTGTTTTTAAATCACATTTAAAAACATATTTGTATGGGGCAGCATACAACACAGTATGAGAGTTACCTGTTAGGAGTTCTTTTTAAGTGTGTGCTACTAATTATTATTGTATTTATTGCATTTTTATTAGTCTTTTATTTAGTTTTTATTTATTTATTTTATTATTATTATTTTATGCTTTTTAGTTCTATTGTTTATTTTATATTGTTTGTACAGCACTTTGGTGAACACCTGCTGTTTTTAAAAGGTGCTCTATAAATAAACTTTGATTTGATTTGATTGATTTGATTTGATTGAAATAGCTCATATGAAAAGCTAAAACCCTCCCAAATTATGTTTAATGCACTGAAATAAATTAGATTCACTAAAAAAAAGATTTATCATTTAATCAAGACAGAAAGGTCATATTTTGGCAAGACAAAAGTTTTGTCGCTTATACAGAAATTGAACAAATTTACTGCAAATACGTATATGTCAGCAAAAAATATGTCAGCAAATTAAGTAGTGGTGCTGTGAGATCCAAATTTAATATCTTGTATGACTTCCATGAACTTGAAGAACTGCATCCATGCGGTTTGGCAAGGATTCATACAATTTATTGATGAAGTCATCAGGAATAGCAAAGAAAGCAGTCTTGCATGCCTCCCAGAGTTCATCAATATTCTTTGGTTTTGTCTTCCATGCTTCCTCTTTTATCCTACCCCACATATGCTCAATGATGTTCATGTCTGGTGACTGGGCTGGCCAATCCTGGAGCATCTTGATCTTCTTCGCCTTGAGGAACTTTGATGTAAGTATGCGATGGAAGTATGCGATGGAACGATGCGATGGAGCACCATCCTGCTGCAGAATTTGGCCTCTTTTACGGTTGGGAATATAACAGGTAGCTAAGATTTCTTGGTATTTTAGACTATTGATGTTGCCTTCCACCCTGCAGATGTCTCCCACACCCCCATACTGGATGTAACCCCAGACCATGATTTTTCCGCCACCAAACTTCACTGTTTTCTGGGTGAATCTCAGAAACATGTGGGCTCCAGTAGGTCTCCTGCAATATTTGCAGCAACTGTGGTGTTATTCCACAGAAGATTCATCTGAAAAATCCACCTTTTGCCACTTTTCCAGCATCCATCCTTTTAGCAGGCTGTGGGCCTTGGCAAATGCCACATGGTTTTTCAATTGTCTTTTGTTTAGTGCTGGCTTCTGGGCACTGATTCGACCATGGAGGCCATTTCGTGACAGAATCCGACAAACTGTTCTGGTTGACACACAGACTTCAGGTGACCAGGTCTCGTGGAGCTCTGCTGCAGTGGAAAATGGGCTGGCCTTGGATTTTTGAGCCAACAAACGGTCCTCCAACTGACTTTCTACGACAAGTATAGTGTCTGAGTCAGAAGAAAATGCTAATACAAAGCAGCAGCCTACACTGAGAAGAAGCAGCGTCATCTGAAGGAGTAACATCGACACAAATGTGAACACAAATGTTAATGAAGTTAATAAACTGAAAGAGGTAAATGTGACAGACACATACGACAGCAGACGACTGTACAGTATTACACACTGACTACAACAGCCAGATTCTCATACAAACACACATATAAAATCTGACTTCTACATACGATCAACATTGATGAGTAAAAGCTCCTGTTAAGATGAGGAGCCTTTTTGACTATCACCCAAGAGTTCTAGGGAACATTGGCATCCTTATGATCTGCCTCTTCACCTTTGGTAGAAGTCACAGAGACGTGTATGAAAACACTTATTGGCAATTTGCCAATTACACTGCCAAAATGATCACAAATGAGCCTTGTTATGTGTGTATGATTCTCCCCACAGCTGCAAGCAAACACACAATGATCCCCATGAAAAGTAATGGTAGTGAATTGATAGCCCAATACTGTAGAAATTCTTACTGCATGTGGAAGCAGGATGCTTCTAGAGTCCCGAATGGCACACATTTAAGGTATGGACTCAGGTATGGAATCAACTAGAAGTCACACATTATCGGCTTGCCACTTACAGTATATTAACTCCACTAATCGGGCAACCAAAGGTATCAAACAAGAACTCGCAGCCTTTAGATTGACTACAACACAAAATAGAAAGGCCTTAGATATTCTATTAGCTAAAGAGGGAGTTGTATGTGCCCTGATTGGAGATCAATGTTGCACCTTCATTCCCTCGAATGATGACGACCATGGGTTTATCTCAGAACTAGCACTGCATGATATGCAAACCAAATGAAACGAGACGAACACGGAGATAATAGTTGGAGACTTTGGTATACACTGTTTGGACAGTGGACTCCCTATCTAACAGTGATAATCCCAGTGGTTGTGGTATTAATCTTATTATGTTTGTTTGGCCTTTGCGTATACAAATGCGTTCATTACATCATAATATCCAATCTAACGACCAAACAACTTATATAACTGGACGATATTAATGAAGACCCTGAATGGATTCCTGCATTCAGCGATGACTGTTTCACTGAATTGACCCAGACTGATCCAGAATCAGACAAATGTGAATGCGACAGTAGAGACTTTGACTTGTAGTGAAGTTACAAGATTAATGCTTAATGCTTTGCCTTTAACTGCATATTTTTTATATATGGGTCCTGTCCCCACAAAAACAGCATATTATCCACTAAAGATCATGTATTTTATGAAGCACTCATGAGAACCCTACAGGGGAAATGATACGCTGATGTGAGATTGTACATGATTAAGCTTAGTTTAAGGCTTACATGATTATATTCTAGCTGATTAATTGATAAACAATGTTGTAGATTAAGTAGTTGATTAACAATACTGGTACTGTATCTATCATTTAGAGTTTAGATTTTGTTACAGATTAATGATTAGTAAAATTTTGTGTATTGTCCCAGGGACAAAAGGGGGGAATTGTAGTGGAAATTTTCACTTTAGAGATGTTCACACGAATCTGTCCTTCTATGCTTCTATATTTCCCATGGCTGGTAGCTATTGTGACTATAGTTTCTTTTCAACACTGCATTTATCAGACCTTTCCCGTGAGACAGGGATTAGTTGGGTGAGAAGATGAGCAGGCGATGCTTCTAAGCCAATGGAGGATGATGTTTTGACGGGTACGGGATATTTTCACTTCAGCTAACATTACAATCAGTCTTCATGTTTTAAATCATGATGTAAATATTAATGTTTGATGAAGACGAAGCCTATTTTCAGACATATCTACTGTACTCTACATCATCAGACACTGATTTATCAGGAACATTTTACTGGGGCTCGAGTGTCGACCCGGACTGTAGACAGTGTGTATTATTGTGGACTGAGTAACACATACTTTAGAGACCAGGACAACATAAGACTAGAACTTGGACTTTTTCTGGACTTTCATACACAACACTGATACATCAGCCAGATTTTATTTTACACATACTGTAACATATTTCATATATTGCAGTATTTAACACATCTGAACTTTATTAAAACAGTTACATTGTTCTGCCTCTGATCCACTGAATCTTACATTTCTATTTGTTACAACTATTCTATTTTTATTCTATTTTCTTTTTTTTATTATTCTATTTTATTTTATGTTTAAATCACAGAGAGTTTAAAAACATTTCACTACATGTCGTACTGTGTATGGTTGTGTATGTGAGAAATAAAATATAAATGTAAATATTTTCTGTAACTTTTCTCTGCTTCACATCTCAACAAAATCTCTGTTTTAATCTGAGTTCACATGAACAGATCTTTCTTGAGAAGAAGCTTTTATTGTCATTACAACCATATATAGCTGTTACAGTACACACTGTAATGAGACAACATTTCTCCAGGGTTGTGGTGCTACATAAAACAAAGACAGAGCTAAGGACTTAGTAAGTAGCCACATAAAGTGCATCTATGCAACCTGGTGCACACAGTGCAGGACAAGACAGACAGGACAGTGCAGGACAAAAGACAGTTCAAGCAAAAAAAATTACAAGACAATACACAAATTAACAATAAATAGAGAAACAGCGCCAACCAGTGGAAATACTGTATGTTCAACAATATTGTGTGCAGAAATACTGGATTGAGCACAGTGTTATAGCAGCAGTTACATGAGATATATTAAAGCATTGTGCAAAACAGCAATCAACTGAAATGTCAGACAGTGTGTGCAAATAGTAAAGGAACAGTGTGTAAAACAGCATGTAAACAGATGGATATATATTGGAAGAGTGTGTATTTAGTGTAGGTCTGTGCAGTCCATTCAGTTGATGTGTGTGTGTGTGTTGTGCTCAGTACAGTTAAGTTATCAGACTGTCAGTAATCAGACCTAAAACAGGGTCAGACTCTAATTAGTTTTTGGAGAAGTTGTTAGTTCATTGGTGTATTTTTTAAACCCAGACTGTGAAAGTGTAAATGGTTTATTCAGTATTGACAAGAACAACTGTGACTGTGTTTTATTTATACAGAATGTGTTTATCTATTATTACAACATGCATGAAGATTAGACCATGATTTGTTATTAATGTTTTTATATATTATCTTACCTCAGTGTCTCCAGTTTACAGTGAGGATTCTCCAGTAAAGCAGAGAGAATCTTCACTCCTGAGTCTCCTAGTTTATTATCAGACAGACTCAGGTGTCTCAGGTGTGAGGGGTTTGATCTCAGAGCTGAAGTCAGAGCAGCACAGCCTTCATCTGAGACACCACACTTACACAAACTGTAGAGAGACACAATGACACACTCTTCATCAACAGATTTTATTACAATTAATAAAATATTGTCAGATATATTCAATAAATAATTTTGATAGAAACGGAACCAAACCACAAATAAAGATTTCTAGTGAGAATGTTTCCTCACATCAAATAGACTAGAACACAATAAATGTTCATCTATTACACTGCAGAAAGACATGAAACTGTTTAATCAATGGATTTACATTTATATGAGTTTACTTTTGTAGCAGAGATGTTTTTAAGCTCTTTTAATATTTCCAACATTAATCTTCCCTCTAATCACTAATTAAAACATCATCTTCATCATCTGATAAACAGGTTTGTGAACTTCAGAATATACTGTATAATCAGTATGTTTCTATTACTAAAGTATACAACACACCAGACAAGACACAACCTTGTCTAACACCTCTATAAACTTTATAAGGAACCACATAAGTCACCATTAACTTTCAGTTTCACTATTAGAGAATGTGTCTTACTGAGGAGCAGGTCATGTGACTCCCAGAGAGATGATCTTACCACAGTTTCTCCACTTTACAGTTAGGATTCTCCAGTACAGCAGAGAGAATCTTCACTCCTGAGTCTCCTACATTATTCCTGTACAGATCCAGTTCTCTCAGGTGTGAGGGGTTTGATCTCAGAGCTGAAGTCAGAGCAGCACAGCCTTCATCTGAGACACCACAATCACACAACCTGTAGAGAGACACAATGACACACTCTTCATCAGCAGATTTTTATTATATAAAGAATAATTAACAATGAACAAAACATTCCTGTCAGATTGTGAACAGTGGGTGTGCCTGGGTTAAACAGGGTGGGCACAGGATTGAGAAGAAACTCAAAATCAGCAGTCACTCAAAAGAACTTACATGACTGTAAAAAGAGGACAATGAGCTGAAAAAGATCTGTTTATTTATCAGTTGTTTATGTAGCACACACACACACACACACACACACACACACACACACACACACACACACACACACACACACACAGCTTCACCATTCAATAAGATTCTTTCACCTGTCAACATTAGTGTGTATGGACACTTAATATAGTGTACATGATATTTAAAGTCTGTCAGTTCAAACACAGGACATTTATTATTTAAACATATAGGCTATGATGTTAAATCATGAAGGAACATCTAACTAAAGGTATTAGATTATCAATAACCAAGATTAAATTATTGTTTTAAAATATCAGAAATCACACAAATTGTTTTAGCTATTTATTTTCAGTCTTTGAGGAGATCCATTATATTTGTCTGATTATTATTTAGTTTGGTGATATTTAAAATTATTTTATTAAAGTGATGATTTTAACAGAATAGTCAGAATGAACCAGCACCACATCATATATTATTAAATAAATTCATTCAGTGTTTTAATTGCAATTAAATGGAGTTAAAATGACTTTGTTGGTGTTGCCCCATGTACTCAGAGAGATGATCTTACTTTAGTGTCTCCACTTTACAGTGAGGATTCTCCAGTCCAGCAGAGAGACTCTTCACTCCTGAGTCTCCTAGTTTATTCTCAGACAGAGACAGAGTTTTCACAGTCAGATGAAGTTCTCTCAGTTTGGAGGTTTCTGATCTGAGCGCTGAGACCAGAGATGACCAACTTTTTACTCCAAGTGAATCACAGCTGATACTAAAGGAAATAAAATAAAACATAATGAACTCACACTAGTGCAAATGATCAAACACTGTTATGAGAGCCATGAGGGCTCCCTCTGCTGGCCTGCAGAGGATTTGCTGCACCTTATCAGGACTCTAATTCCCACTATCCATTGCACCACCAACTCAGTACACCTGTTTCCTGTTTGTAATCACCTGGTCTATTTAAGCTCTCTCAGAACTCTCTTACGACGCGAAGTATTGTTAGCCTGTCTGCATACCAAGCGTATTTCTGTGTTCTGTTTATTGCCTCGTTTCTGACCCTGCCTGTTTTTCGTATTTGTGATTGTTTGCTACCTGCCCTGACCTACGCCTGGATATTCGACTACTGCTTTTGGATTTCCTCTGTTGTTGCTGTTTGCCTGGTGTTTTGAACCTTGCCTGTTTTGGATTTTGAAAATAAACCTGCACTTGGATCTAACCGGTTTCACGCTTTATGACAGAATACTTCGCCCGACAAGATCCAGCGGTTTATTTCATCCACCCTGGTTTCATCACTGCATCAGCCATAAACCAACAACCAAATCCAGCATTCCTAGTGTGTTCCTGTACCCCGACATGTACCGATACAGCGGCATACAAACCCAAGTGTTGCCCCCCATCTCTGAGGAAGAATGGTGGGACAGGTTGGCGGACTTGATGTCCCTCCACCAACAAGGACGGGCGGTGAGTTGTTTTGCCCAATTATTCTGGACATGTGCGGCTGGTTTGAACCTCAGCGATGAAGAATTAAAGTTGTACTTAAATGACTGTCTGGATGAACCTTTGTCTCAAGCAGAGACACAAAGTTTACAAATTTTGGATTTTTGGGGGTTTGTGAGTCATTTAGAAAGCCGAAGCCGATGGAACTTATGGGAAACCGTAGATGGGAAAACCATTGACAGCATGGCTGTCACTAGGCCGGTCTCTGCTCCTAAAACAGCCGCTGTCACGCCTGCCCCTACTCCCAAAATGGCCGCCAACATGCCTGTCTCGGATCATAAAATAGCCGCTCCTATGCCTGAACCCTTGTCTAGGAGGGCTATCAGAAGAAAACGCTTCGCAAGCAGGACTGCCGTGTCTGCACCTACCCCTAAAATGGCTACCGTCTTACCTGCACCTATTTTCAAGAGGGCTACTACTGTATCTGCACCAGCGGTTGAAAGAGCCACTGTCCTGACAACACCTGTCCCTCAGAGGGCCGTTACCATCCCTGCACCTGTTGTCAAGATTGCTGCCATTCCTGCATCCCAACCACTTCCCGAAATGGCTGCCTCACCTATCTCTCCTGCTCCTGCAAAGCCACAACTACTAGTGTCTGGTCTATTGGATCCCCAGATGACATCTGCACAAGTGACTAAGAGGCGTAATCTAGTTTTGTCAAGTTCAGTGATCCCCAGGACCACCGAGATATGTTCTCTCAGTCTCATGCCTCCTGTACTTGCTATGGCACCGCAGCATGCTCGCTCCCCTTCTGTTTCACCGGGCAGTTCCCAAATCCGCGACTCTGAACCATCTGCCTCTCCCGAACCACCCGAACCTGCTGAAGTGCCTGAACCTGCCGAAACGCCCGAACCCGCTGAAGCACTTGAACCCGCTGAAGCGCATGAACCCGCTGAAGCGCATGAACCTGCTGAAGTGCATGAACCTGCTGAAGCGCCCGAACCTGCTGAAGCGCCCGAACCTGTTGAAGCGCCCGAACCTGCCGAAACGCCCGAACCTGCCGAAACGCCCGAACCTGCCGAAACGCCCGAACCTGCCGAAACGCCCGAACCTGCCGAAACGCCTGAACCTGCCGAAACGCCCGAACCTGTTGAAACGCCCGAACCTGCTGAAGCGCTTGAACCTGTTGAAACGCCCGAACCTGCTGAAGCGCCCGAACCTGCTGAAGCACATGAACCTGCTGAAACGCCCGAGCCTGCTGAAGCACATGAACCTGTTGAGGTTCCCGAACCTGCTGAAACGCCTGAACCTGCTGAAACGCCCGAGCCTGCTGAAGCACATGAACCTGTTGAGGTTCCCGAACCTGCTGAAGTGCCTGAACCTGCTGAAGCGCCCGAACCTGTTGAAGCACCCGAACCTGCTGGAGTAAAGGAAGCACCCGAACCTGCTGGAGTAAATGAAGCACCCGAACCTGCTGGAGTAAATGAAGCACCTGAACCTGCTGAAGCACCTGAACCTGCTGAAGCACCTGAACCTGCTGGAGTAAATGAAGCACCTGAACCTGCTGGAGTAAATGAAGCACCTGAACCAGCTGGAGCACCCAAACCAGCTGAAGCACCTGAACCGGCTGGAGCAAATGAATCACCTGAACCTGCTGGAGAAAATGAAGCACCTGAACCTGCTGAAGCACCTGAACCGGCTGGAGTACATGATGCACCTGAACCGGCTGGAGTACATGATGCACCTGAACCGGCTGGAGTACATGAAGCACCTGAACCAGCTGGAGAAAATGAAGCACCTGAACCTGCTGAATCACCTGAACCGGCTGGAGCAAATGAATCACCTGAACCGGCTGGAGCAAATGAAGCACCTGAACCTGCTGGAATAAATGAAGCACCTGAACCAGCTGGACCACCTGAACCGACCGAACCACCTGAATCCGCTGAAGCACCTGAACCGGCTGAAGCACCTGAACCGGCTGCAGCAAATGGAGCACCTGAACCGGCTGAAGCACCTGAACCGGCTGCAGCAAATGAAGCACCTGAACCTGCTGGAGCAAATGAAGCACCTGAACCTGCTGGAGCTAATGAATCAACTGAATCATCTGTAGCAACTGGAGCACCTGAATCAACCATATCCTCTATGTCCGCATCACCTTTGAGCCATGCAGGGTCCACCTTTTGTTCTTCTGCTTCACAGGAAATCCCACACTCTCATGAATCAGAGTCCCCTGAACACTTAGTCACGGCTGGAAGGTTCGAACCTGGGTCACTAACCATGCACGGCTTCCAAGGTCTCAATGTCTCATTAAAAATAGTCGACCCTGAACTATTTGCTTCATCTAAGATGGCCAACTATGAACTCTCTGCCTGGCCCAAGATGGTCGTTTCTGGGTTCCCTGAGCTCTCTGCCTGGCCTCCAGTCCTGCTCTGGTCGCTGGCTCTGCCTGCGGCACCACCCTGGCCTCCAGTCCTGCTCTGGTCGCTGGCTCTGCCTGCGGCACCACCCTGGCCTCCAGTCCTGCTCTGGTCACTGGCTCTGCCTGCGGCACCACCCTGGCCTCCAGTCCTGCTCTGGTCGCTGGCGCCACAGGCTGTACCGCCCTGGCCTTCTGCTCGGCCCTGCCCTCTGCCGCCACATGGACCTGGCCCGCCTTCCCGCCCCCTGTTCCGCCTCCACTCCACCTCCCTCCGGAGCTACGTTGGAGTGTCTGGAATCCACTCCTAGGGGGGGGGCTCTGTTATGAGAGCCATGAGGGCTCCCTCTGCTGGCCTGCAGAGGATTTGCTGCACCTTATCAGGACTCTAATTCCCACTATCCATTGCACCACCAACTCAGTACACCTGTTTCCTGTTTGTAATCACCTGGTCTATTTAAGCTCTCTCAGAACTCTCTTACGACGCGAAGTATTGTTAGCCTGTCTGCATACCAAGCGTATTTCTGTGTTCTGTTTATTGCCTCGTTTCTGACCCTGCCTGTTTTTCGTATTTGTGATTGTTTGCTACCTGCCCTGACCTACGCCTGGATATTCGACTACTGCTTTTGGATTTCCTCTGTTGTTGCTGTTTGCCTGGTGTTTTGAACCTTGCCTGTTTTGGATTTTGAAAATAAACCTGCACTTGGATCTACCGGTTTCATGCTTTATGACAAACACGTCCTCAAAGCTTTCACTAAACCTTCTCATTTTTATAAATACTGAAAGTACAAACACCAGTTAGACAATATGGTTAAAGTGACACTGCAGTCTGGGTAAAGTCTGGATGTTCCAGTAGGAGCATAAACAAGCTCCAGTTAGTCCTGAACGCAGTACCTAGAGTCCTAACTAGAACCAGAAGATATGAACACATCACTCCTATCTTATCCACACTGCATTGGCCCCAGGATGAAAACATATTTGTTTAGTCACGATTTTTATGAACAGTTTTTCTTAGGTAAAGGAGCAGATCTTACTGCAGTTAATCACAGTTGAACTAGCCACATATATATTTTATGGGTGCAGCCTTTAGATACTTAGCGGTAATAGTGATGAAAATGGAAAGTGAACGTCAGTGAGCTCCTACTGCACAGAACAATGAATTACTACAAAACAATAGTTTTGTAATAAATGCGTGACAAAACGAATACAAATCAATCCATTATATTTAGAATGAGAATAAAACCTTAAAGTTTTAATAATCATTACATATTAAAAATGAGGTACATAAAGAAAAAGAAAAATGGATTTTTAAAATCCATTATAAAATACACCATCCTAATTGTTAGTTGATAAACCATTTTGCATCATTTGAGCATGACCTAATGTATAGAGAAAATAAAGTTCAACCAATTTTACTGTGGAATTTTTTAATAATCCCTATATATCACCATATCTTTTACAAATTTAAAAGTGTTAATTGATAAAACTCACTCAGATCACTCATAATGACCTACTCATGCTCACAATAAAGATCAAATAATTCTGCTCTGGAATTCTGAAGTAATTTTCATTCAAACTAGATATTTCTGTCTATTTTATTCAACCAGAATCTGAATTTGATCCATTATAAAATGAACATTTCTAGATGTTAGTTGCTCAAACCAAATCAGATCACTTAAGAATGCCCTCTTCTATGCTCACAATAAACAGCTAAACAATTGTACTGTAGGATTTTGAAGTAATAGCTCTTCAAACTCACTGTCTATGTTTTAATATAATTGACATTTTGATTCATTTCCAAATTTGATTGATTTTTGATTGGACAGTTTAATTGTTAGTTGATCAAAGTCAGATAATTTCATAATGGCCTATTCTATGGTCACTATAATGATCAAGCAATTTTATTGTGGAAATGTTTAATATTTGCTCTTTAATTTTTTGCCAGGAGGCACTTTTAATCCATGATAAAATAGATATTTCTAAAGTGAATCAGTTCACTTTATATTGAGATACGTCATGCTCACAGTAAAGACAAAATAATTTCTGTGGAAATTTAAAGTTATTTTCATTCAAAGTTACAATGTCTGTAATCCATTATATTACACACATTAATTAAATATAAAATGTTATTTGTCACACATAAACTTACACAGTATGACATAGTGAAATGTGTTTTACGACTGTTCCTGTCAGGACTCTGCCTGGACTTTGGCCATGTGCCTTTTGTTTGTTTCAGGTTCACGTGTCTGCCCCACCCTTGTCTTTTCTGCCCCGCCTCTGCACACCTGTCCCTTATGTTTAATGATTATTTGTATTATTTAATTGAGCCGCGTTGCCTCGTGCAGCGCGGAATCCTATTGTCTTCTGTCCTTGTCTTCATGTCTGGTTTTGTCTGTGTCCTGTTTCGTGTTTTTTAATTTATTAAATTCCCGTTTTCTGTTAAGCTGTCCTGCATTTGGGTCCATTTTTACCCCGCGCCGCTGACAGTTCCTTATTTTAGTAAAGCAGAAGTATAAGGAAAAATAGCAAAATGGGTAGAAGTACAGAACTAAAGAGAAAAATTCAAATGTAGATACAATTAAGATGCAGATACAGTAAAAAAAAAATAAATGAATTAAAAATAATTCTGTACAATGAGCGGTGAATGGGATGGAGTATGGATGAGTAGGTTATATATAATATACATATATACAGGCATTACATATATAATTCTACTAATTAACTTTAATCCATAATAAAAGGCTTGATTAATCTTTATTTTAAGCATAAAGTAGGTCATCCAGAAGTGACATGAGTTGTTTGATCAACAATCAATGTCAATTTTCCATTTTATAATGGATTAAATGTTGCCCACTGGCTGAATTATTTTAATTTAATGATGTAATCAATGTAATAATTTTAAAAGGGAATTACTACATTACTATTAACATTTATCCGACTGTAAATTTATAATCACACCATCCAGTGTCACCCATATGAGGATGGGTTCCCCTTTGAGTCTGGTTCCTCTCAAGGTTTCTTCCTTCCATTCTAGGGAGTTTTTCCTCCCCAAGTCACCTGAGTCACCTCAGACTTGCTCATTGAGGATAAATCCATAGACATTTAAATATATCTAATATTACTCTTGAATTTTGTATTCTATTAATATTTATATTATTCTTTATATTAACCTTTTGTTCTAAGTTTATGTTCTGTAAAGCTGCTTTCGGACAATGACAATTGTAAAAGGCGCTATACAAATAAACTTGAATTGAATTAAATTTCCACCTCACAAATAAAACCTAGTAATTAAGGTAATTTTTCATTAATGCAGTAAACATGGTTCTATAAACAGGTGTGCTAAATGTACATCAAACATCCAACATAAACCCAGCATTAACTTTCTAATTATTTTAAGATATTAAGATAAGTCATAACTACAAAACTTCAAAACTCTCTCAAATGTAATCAGCTGCTTCTACATGTTTAATAGCTGCCGTTCAGTATCATTCATTTATTAACGCAGTTTTTATTCCCTAATTTATCTATTTACATTAACTCCACTCTGTATCACCTTCAGGTCAGAACATCCCAAAGTCCATATTAGAGTGTGTTCAGTTTCTCTCTAACACTGTAACAGTAGAACAGTTATATTCAGATTTACTTACATTGCTTTACTGGATGCTGTAATCACAGGCATCATCTTCAGAACCACATCTTCTGTTATCTTATCTGTACTGAAATATTTACTCAGGTCAAACTCATCCAGCTCCTGTGCTGATGTCAGTAACACAAACACCAGAGCAGACCACTGTGAAGAAGAAAGTTCACTTTGTTTTCCAGATTTCAGGTAGTGTTGGATTTCCTCCACTAGAGAATTATCACCCAGTTCATTCAGACAGTGGAACAGATTGATGGATTTCTCTGTAGGAAGATTTTTACTGATCTTCTTCTTTACGTACTGAAACGTTTTCTTTATGTTCTGGAAGCTACTTCCTGTCTGTGTTACTAAAGCATGTAAAAGTTTATGATTGGACTCCAGTGAGAGACCCAGAAGAAAACGAAGGAAAAGATCCAGATGTCCAGTCTGACTTTCTAAAGTCTGATCTACAGCACTCTTGTGTACATCTGAGATGCATATACATTTAAAATATATCATCCACCAATTGAAGCTCTGCTTTTGTATCAGAACATTTCTCTTCTCCTTCATTAAGATTAGGCTTTGTAAAGTCTGAGCTACTGCACTCTTGTGTACATCCGATATTCTTTTTTCTTTCATCAAACGTTTAGAATCTTGATTCTGTTTAAGAACATTTCTCTTCTCCTTCATGAAGGTCAGGTGCACATACAGAGCTGCAAGATGCTCCTGAATGCTCAGATGAACAAAGCAGTACACTTTACTCTGGTGAAGCCCAAACTCCTCTCTGAAGATCTGAGTACACACACCTGAGTACACTGCTGCTTCTCTCACATCAATACCACACTCTCTCAGGTCTTCATCATAGAAGATCAGGTTCCCTTTCTTCAGCTGCTGAAAAGCCAGTTGTCCCAGTTTAAGAAGCATTTCTTCATCACTTTCCTGCTTCTTTGAGTATTTTTCTCTGATGATGTTTGTCTGAATGATGAGGAAGTGTGTGTACATTTGAGTCAGAGTCTTGGGGATCTCTCCACTCTCTGCTTCACCCAACATTCTCTCTAGAACAGTGGCTGAAATCCAGCAGAAGAATGGGATGTGACACATGATGTAGAGGCTTCTTAATGACTTCAGGTGTGTGATGATATTATTGGCCAGGCTCTGATCACTGATCCTCTTCCTGAAGTACTCCTCCTTCTGTGGGTCATTGAACCCTCGTACCTCTGTGACTCGATCCACACACTCAGAGGGGATTTGATCAGCTGCTGCAGGTCTGGAGGTGATCCAGATGAGAGCAGAGGGAAGCAGATTCCCTTTGATCAGGTTTATCAGCAGCACAGGCACTGATGCTGATTCAGTTACATCACACACTCTCACTGTGTTCTGGAAATCTAGAGGAAAACGACACTCGTCCAATCCGTCAAAAATGAACAGAACCTTTTCCAAACTGAACATTTCTGTTTCTTTTGTTTCCTTAAAAAAGACATGAAGGAGCTCCATCAGACTCAGTGTCTGGTCCTTCATCAAATTCAGCTCTCTGAAAGGAAGTGGAAATATGAGGTGGACGTCCTGATGTACTTTCCCTTCAGTCCAGTCCAGAATGAACTTCTGCACAGAGACTGTTTTCCCAATGCCAGCGACTCCCTTTGTCAGCACAGTTCTGATGGGTTTGTCTTGTTCAGATAAAGGCTTAAAGATGTCATTGCATTTGATTGGTGTTTCCTCTGTTGTTCTTCTCCTGGATGCTGCCTCAATCTGTCTCACCTCATGTTCATTATTGACTTCTCCACTGTCTCCCTCTGTGATGTAGAGCTCTGTGTAGATCTCATTCAGGAGTGTTTGGTTTCCCAGGTTTATTATCACTCCTTTCAAACACTGAAACTTGTTCATCAAATTTAATTTGAACTTTTTCTGGATTTCATTTCCAGCAGCAGATTCTGGGTCGTGCCTGTGATATGGAGAAACAGGAAGATGTGGTGAGACATGGACTTCAATTATTAGACGTTAAGTTCAGTATTTTCTGACTGGTCACCACAGATAGGTCTTTATGATGCTCTCACTATGTGTTTTCCTTCATCTACTACTACTACTTCATAATTACTCTGTATCTGTCATCTTCATTTCTGTTCTGTTTCCTGTCTTCTGTAGATCACTGTGAATGAAAATTGTAATTGATCAATTCATCAGTTCACACTACAGTAGTGGTAGTTTTCTCACTAGTTAAGACCACATGACTATGGAACATTATGAAACTGTAGAAAAATCTCTGGTCCTATTTTAACTCTAGTTATTCTAGGTTTATTTCTGTGTGTCTGTTAGAGATGTGACTGAATCCAGCACTCTGAATGAACAGGTAATGTGTTCTAAACAGAACAAATACAGATAGTTTATATGAAATCATGTCAGAAAGGTTCACAGGTATAAAATCCCTAACTATAACTAGTATAACACTACAGCCTGAATGTGACACCAGTCAATCCCACATACAGTAGGGGCAATTAATCTTCACCAGTCCACCTACTGGTGTGTGTTTGGGAGGTGGGTGGAAACTAGAGAACCTGAAGGAAACCTACATAGGAAACCTATTTAGTTTGTCATCCTATTTATGGAGTTAAATTTCCCTTTAAGTGTGATTTTATCAGTGACATTTACAGTGAGGATACGTTACTGTACCTGTGTGGAAGTGATGGGTCTCCATCTTTAAACACAGGAGGAGGATGCATAGACTGATCACTCTTCATTGAGATACAGCTGTGTGTTGGTGATTCTGATCTCTTTCTCCTGAGTTTACTGCACAACATTATACACAGTCACACTTTAGTCATTTATATAAACTCTTTATTTTACTTACATTAAACAATACATTTTACTGTGAATTAGTGACTGTTAGATGTGTATAGTTATATACTGTAATAGTAAAACATTTGGTTAAATCATTTCATATTTACTAATAATAATTTAAATGTGAATATTTAATGACTAGAACACAAGGATGTTGTAGATTACCAGTTGATTGATGGTGTAGAAACATTATCTGTGTCCAGATCAGGAGTCTCCATCTTTAAATATTAGTAAAGTTTACACAAACACACAGCTGAGTCCTGAAGAGTCTGATCTCTTCTCATGGAATGGATCAAACTCCTAGAAAACACACAAACAAATGTGCACAATCATTTTCACATCTTTATTCTTAAAGAAAAATGCTGCTCCTTTAGTTTAAAATATCCTGTTTAAACCCCCTTTAATGTTTAATTCCTCATAATGTGAAGAGAGGAAGCTGAAAGCTCTGTACAGTACATACGTCATACTGAGTTTAATATACAATATATCCACATTATTCTAACAAAAAAAAAAACAAAACAAAAAACAAACAAAAAAAAAAAACAATCAAATAATCAAATAACTTACCAAGCCCATAGGCAGGGGGGGTTCGAACGGTCCAGAATTTAAGTCGTTTTTTTCATGTGATTATTGTCATCATTGTTTTAATCAATGCTTGTGACAAATCTTCTGGGTTGCTGTTTCAAATTAATATGATACATTATTGTAGCTGTGTGTATTGTGTGTGTGTGTGTCGCGCGTGCAGTTCAGAGAGAGTTCTCGCAATACACTTTTCAAAGCAACGGTGAAGCATCGCCTCTGAATGATAGGGGGAGGGGTTATATATATTTTTTTAATTAAAAGGATTTCTATATTTTATCCACTCAATAGTCTACAATATAATATCCATATAAATGTAGCATAATTATAATAACAAAACTTAGTGGGATATTCAGTGATATTGGCTGTGCAATATCGACTTTTGTGATTGGCCAATACTGGCAGACTGGAGCCAATGGAAATGCTTCTCTCCTTCGGTGCGCGTCTTTAGTCCTCTGAGAACTTCAAAGCGGACCGCTTGAGGTAAATTATCTGGAATGATTAGTATATTCATTGATTTACGATGCTTACCCAGCGAACACACGATGTACCTGTTACGTAATTAATTTGGTCATTTTTGGTAATTTCATGACTTACCAGCTTGCAACGTAACTGTTACGTCCTAGGGAGGTAATTTCATTACCATTACAGTACCAAATCACCACTACGGTCTCCTAATGTCGAGAGATAACCAAGTACGGTCCAGTTACGTACTATTTTGTACTTACTGTTCATAACTTACTGGCAACGTAACTGTTACGTCCTAGGGAGGTAATTTCATTACCATTACAGTACCAAATCACCACTACGGTCTCCTAATGTCGAGAGATAACCAAGTACGGTCCAGTTACGTACTATTTTGGTAATTTCATAACTTACTGGCAACGTAACTGTTACGTCCTAGGGAGGTAATTTCATTACCATTACAGTACCAAATCACCACTACGGTCTCCTAATGTCGAGAGATAACCAAGTACGGTCCAGTTACGTACTATTTTGGTAATTTCATAACTTACTGGCAACGTAACTGTTACGTCCTAGGGAGGTAATTTCATAACTATTACAATTATATAAACATTCATTTCCTTTTCTATTCAGGTTAGCTTGTTAAAACTTTTCAGTCTCAAAGTCTCCCTTAAATAAGTCAAAATAGATTAAATACACCATGCGAGTTGCTCTTTACATGGGAAACATGTAACATATTCTCCAAATTGCACCCAAGAAGATTGGAACTGACCAGTGAACTAAATCCATAAGTGTCAAGACAAATACAGCAACAAGCAAAGAGGCATTGACAGAGAGTGAAGAAATGATGATGAAAATAATTATTATTAATACTTCAGTAAAGTTCATTAAATCTATTCTGTTGTTAGTGTGGTCTTTAAACTTATGAACTGTGTATGGACTGACAAAGGTGGTACATGAGGAAGCAATGTGACAACAATGCAGTAAATAATTTAGGTGCATCAAAAAGCATGTTAAATACAAAAGGAGGAGAAAAACTGCAAAAAGGTCCACTTTTTGAAAAAAGAACCCCCCCTTTCAATAGGCTGGCTACAGACCTGCTTACCTTTAGTCAACAGGCCTTGTTCTGTCACATTAATATCACCGTTTCTGCTGCTGATAAAGATGTTTTAACTGTACAAACGCTTCAAACAATGGAGCCGATTCGGAGGGAGAAACACTTTCACTTTCGGAAGTCATGTGTCGTTCAGGGTTGAGTCGACTCTTTGAACCGGCTCTTTTGTTGAACGTAGGAAACTGATTGACAAATGTAAAGGTGAGTAAAAGTGCAATAAAGAGTGATGATATCCATATGACCTTAAAATGTCTTTTCACTGCTTCCTAGCCCACTACATCAATTTCAGACCCATTCCCACAGATTGTTGATATGTTTTGTCACTTCAGGGTTTGTTTTGGTGATTATTTAAAGGTGTAATATGTTCTGTAGTTTACACTAGTTACCCTTGTTCACTAAAATGTCTCCTCACCATATGACCGGAGTTTTACTGTTTTTCAGGTAAACACAATGAATTTCACAACATCTGCCCTTAACTGACGGGCTGTTTAACCCGAGTTCAGCGATACAAATCAGACATTTAATGACTTTCATTCGGTGTCAGACTGCAAATCCTCCACTGCGCCCCCTGCTGTTTGCGACTGGAGCTGCAGGAGTTTCTTGTTTGTCTCTCTGTCTATGTACCTGGCCTGTACCACTACACACGCTTCAAACTTCCTTCTTTCACATAATGGTATGATCCTTGTCGGTCCTCGCATGTGATTGGCCGCATGGTGTGCCCATCAAAATAAAGTCCTGGCTCTGCCTGCGTGGCTTGAACGGCCCGTACGGCTGAAGATTCGACTCTCCCCGACGGGAGTCGCCTCTTCACGTTCGCTACAAAGAATCGACTCAAGCCTCTGCCCCTTTTGTCTAAAAGTGTAAAGTGCCGTTCTCTTATTAGTAGTATTATTATTATAATAAATAACAATACACTTCCATACCTGCCAGTAACAATAATAATTAACAAAAAAAAAAAGAATTAGGCGGACGTCTTTACAGCCGCGAGTCTTCAAAAGCAGCAGACAGGTAACGTGGAAAATGGACATTTATCCTACCATAATGTTGTTGTAAACTTAGCGAATGCGGTAGCATGGGACTTATGATTAATTATAATATAAGTATTACTCGATTGTTGCCACGTTTCTGACATTGACGTCTTTTTTTTTTTATCCTATGCTAACAGGCGCTAGCATAGTTTAGAATGCGCTCATGTCATTAGCTCGGAAATGGATTTAGTGAAATTAAATCTAATTCCACGTCCAACTCTAACGTAAAACACATTTATATATTTGATTTAAAACGCTTCATCCATGTAATACAAATACAGTTTTCAATATCAACAAAACTAAACATGAATTTAACATGATTAACTTATCGATTCTCACTGTTATCATCATCTCCTTATTTTTGCTTGATGTGTGCATTCTGTGTCTATCAATAAGTTTAATAGAATGCCAAGGAAAGAAAGGATCAAAAGAAAAAACACAAGGAACTCTCTGATGCAGCTAAAGGTAGCATCTCTCTCACAAGTTGGCTGAGGAGAGAGAATAAAGATGAAGGTCTGTTTGTTTGTTTTTATTTTTGTTTTTGTTTGTTTTTGTTTTTTAAGCTAGTAAGCTATTGCTTATATTGCAGTCTAAACAATACTTTAGACATTTTGTTCATTTCGTCACCCAAATTGATTATTCTCTCATTTAATCATCTATATGTTTCAATTGTGTATGACTTTCTTCTGTTGAATATTTACAAGATTTGTTTTGTCCAAATATTGAAAGCCAGTGTGGACCAAAATGGAGTCCCCATTAATTCCATTTGTTTTTCATAGAGAGCTGCAGTTCAGATAAGGAAAGTATTGAAGAGATTCAAGGGAAAGCAGTTGAGATAAGTGAGAAAGATGAAGGAGATGTTAGAGCCAATGAGGAAGAAAGTGAGGAAATACAAGGAGACATTAGGCCCGAGGAAGAGATGAGTCAAGAAAAAGATAGAGAGATTACAGAGAAAGGAGCATAATGTTACATAATGTTACAATGCAGGCTGTGTTCTCTCTCTTCCAAAAGTATTGTAACAGCAAGATCAGATCTTTGTTTTGAAGGCTTAAGGTAATATCTGACAATAGATCAGACAGAATTATTGATTTCAGATTTCATTTCCTGATACTGCTGATACAGTTAATTTAAGCAATGTTCATGCAGTCAAATATAAAGTGTCATTTACTTTAATCACCTTAAAGACAGTCTGTTTTTATACTTTTGTTCAGCTCCAAATCATCTGTTCTACCACAATTGTTTTGTAACCCATCTAAATGTAAAGATCAGGAAATGAAAGATGTAAATCTGATCTAATACCTCTTTAATACTTCAAGAGTACACTACATACTTGGACAAAAGACCAATTCATGATGCTCTCTTTCCTGTTTATGATACTCTAGATGTGAACTTTAAGTAGTAAAGATTTGAACCTCTTTTGCTCTCTGGATGTGTTTTAGGTTTTTTGCAAAGAGCATTCAAACTATGACCAAATCCAAGGAGGACACTTTAGAGCAGGAAAAAGAATCAATTAGGGTTTGTTTTTCTTCTCTCACAACCACAGCTGTTATTGTGAAGTGTGTGTGTCTGTCTGAATGTGTGTAGTAGTAAATAACTTTGTTAAACCTCCAGGTCTCTCTGTGTGAAGCTGAGACGAAGTACAGTGAGGTGATGAAGACCAATACTAAGCTGGAGAATGAGAACAGTACCCTGCATTTCACTGTGGTCAGACTGCAAGACTTGCAAGACAAGGTGCATAACTTAAAGAAAGAGCTCTCTGAGACCAAGAGAACGTGTAATGGGGCAATGAGAGTAAGTTAGAAAATCCTTGCGTTAAAATCCTTGCATTGCGTTCCTTTTTATTAGAAGTAACATTATGAAATGAAGATCTCACATATTGTTGTATCAAAAATGCAAAAAAAGGAAACCCATATTTATTGGAACCTCTGCTTAATGATAAAAGTCTAGTGTGATTATTTTTAAAAAATATTTCAGACTTAAATAGATCACAGCATATGAGGTTTATTGTCGATATAAACATTAAGTGGTCAATGTTATGTTTTAGGAGTGTGAGCAAGAGCGGGAGGTTTACAGCATCATGCAGTCTCAGTGTGATCAGATGAAGGAAACTCTATCTGACCTAGAGAAATCTCATACGGTATTATTTCACACATCATAGAAGTGTGTGTGTCTTTAGTCCACTTGTGGCGGACTACAAGGTGGCCAAGAAGTGAAAAACAAAATAACAATTCAGAAAACACAACAACATTTCAGACAAACCGGAAAAGGTAGGAATACTTTGCGAATGGAAGAATTACTGCTGATTGGACAATATATCTGTCACTTAAACTATACAGGCAGTAGGAAATTGTGTATAACTTTATTTCAAGTGCATGTGTGGAGGTCTGTGTTCATGTTAAATCTAAGAAAATAACAATTCTCTTGTCAAGCAAGAAAAGGAAGAGCATTCATATGCCGTGATTCTTAACATGCTGATATCATCTCATGGCATAAAGATTAGTTTGTGATATCTAAAAACACAACTGAAGAATACAGGTATGTTTCAGAGACAAAACTATCCCAGATTAAATGATGTAAGGAATGCTATAAGAGCAGAGCTGTGCGGACCAGGAGAGTTGTTCGGTAACAAACAATGTGGTTAGAACTTCAGCAGAAACACAAGTTGTGTGTTAAACCTGATGACATTATACTGTTTTGCTGCAAGAACTTAATCCATAAGGAACAGCGCAGAGACACATCATAGATTTGTTCAACATTATAACTACATGGGAACAAACTGTCTGTGGCATGTGGATACACTAAAGCCATTTCATTTAATTATATCAAGCATTGATTAACTTCTTTAGCTGTGGTGAAGGAGAGCGTGGATGCTCGTATAATGTAAGTGCGGCTAGTTTAACTGTTCCTTAAGACATCTCCAGATTTTTTCCACATGGACTGCAGAAATTTGACATATTATAATTCACAGTAAGGACAATACATTTTTACACATTTCAACTTTCTACTGCAGCAGCCTGCTGTACTTCCTGTATATCTTGAGTGACAGATGTATCGTCCAATCAGCAGTATGATGTCCATTGCCAAACTGTACCTACATTTTCCGGTTTGTCTGAAATGTTGTGGTTTCTGGTTTATTTTGTTTCCAGATTATTTATTTTGTTTTGCACTTCTTGGCCACCATACAAAACATTCCAGGCTTTTCTGATGAGTGTTAATTCGAATCCATTTGTGTGTTGAAGAAAATAAAGCCAAAAACCTCATTTGTTGAACTTCCAGGTCTCTCTGGCGAAAGCTGTGGAGAAATACAACCAGGCGATGGAGTCCAACGTTCAGCTGGAGAACAAGAAGTCGGACCTGATGTACCAGGTGCACAAACTGGAAGGCACAGTGCAGCAGCTGGAGGAGAAGCTCTCTGATTCAGCCATGATGTGTGGTGCCATAAAACAGGTAAGTAAGACAATACTGGTGTTAAGCAGTTTAGTTAGAAATGGTTTCAGGACCCGTGATGAGCGTGATGAGTCACTTATAGTAAGCTTTTCCTCTCATAAATGTTTTACTACTGTTAATGCAAAAAAAAATAAAAATCACTACAGTGTTACAATATAGCAGAGGTGGGAGTACAACACATGTGTTTACACATGTGCAAGTCACAAGTAAGTCTCAAGTCTTAACCTTCAAGTCTCAAGCAAGTCCGAGTCATTTTTTGTGAGAGTCAAGTCAAGTCACTGCTTTATGTCAAGCAAGTCAAGTCGTAGCTTGAGTAAAGCAAGTCACTGACAAGTCATACAGATGTTTGATAATTTAACTAAATGTATATATTAAACAAAGTTAAATCTACAGTATTTATGGACTATGAGAGTTTTATTTGCAACAAAAATATTTATATGCATTTATTTTTAAAAGGTGTCCACATACAGGTGAGTTGTAAATACAATTAAATCTAAACATGAATAAACAAAACTACAAAGCCTAAGATGTAAATGTAACTGAAATAAGGCCAACTTAAAAGCAGGAAAAGTTTCAATATGCCTCAAACATGGCAGAAGAGAGAGGAGAGAGAGAGAGAGATGATTGGAGTGAGTGTAATTTATTAATTAAAGGGATAGTTCACCTAAAAATGAATATATAGTTATAGTTAATCTTTTTCTCACCCTCATGATGTTACAAACCTGTATAAATTTCTTTGTTTTGTGAACACACAAAAACCATTCACGAGCCCCATTCACTTCCATAGTGGTAAAAAAGAATACTATGGAAGAGAATGGGGCTCATGAATGGTTTGGTTACAAACATTCCTTAAAATATCTTCCTCCGTGTTCATCAGAACAAAGAAATGTATATAGGTTGGTAACATCATGAGGGTGAGAAAATTATAAAAGAATTTTTTTTTTTTTTTTGGGGGGGGGTCCCCTTTAAATTGAATGTGTGTGCGTGTGCATGCGAGACAAGAATATGGCTGTGCTTGCAACTTTGAAGTTTTTTATTTTCATATTTGTTTTTTTATATACATGTGCATCTCCATAAACGATCCATACTCTTTTCAAGTCGAGTCTTTTTTTAATATTTGTCAAGCAAGTCTCAAATTTGCGACTTAAGTCCGACTCGAGTCAAGTCATATGACTCGAGTCCCCCATCTCTGCAATATAGCAATCAGTATATGTATATGGGTGTGTTTTAGGAGTACGAGCAAGAGCGGCAGGCTTACAGCATCCTGAAGTCACAGTACAATCAAATGAAGGAAACTCTACAACATAACGATGAGCCACCGAGTGTAAGTTTTTCTGCTCATATAATCATCACCACTGATGTGAACTCTTCTGTCTGACAGTGTGCCAACATGCTTTGGGTGTTAAAATTTCAGGCATCTTTGGCTGAACCTGAGGAGAAACACGAGCCGGCGATGGAGTCCAGTGCACAGCTGGATGACGAAAAGTCTGAGCTGATGTTCCAGGTGAACTCACTACGATGTTTAGTGCAGCAGCTGGAGGAAGAGCTTTCTGAGCCATGCAGGAATTGTGAAGAGATAACAGAGGTGGGTGGAAAAATACGTGTATGAAGTAATGTCATTACTTTTGACTCCGATATGAACAGCACAATGACTATTTCAGAAGAGAGATACAAAGCTTGAGGCTCCTAATACCCTGGAGATGCAGAACAAGATGAATGGACTCTAATCTATGATGACTTACTAAAGTAAGTTTGTCTTCTCACTATGTCATGACTGCTATAGTACACCGTGTTTTAAAAGTCAAAATTTAAGCTTCTCCCTGATCATCTTACTACATTAAATCTGTTTTTTCACAGAACTATTGCATAGGACCATCCTGTGATCTTATTAACACTGGAGAAACCTCCAGGGTCAGTGTTTAACACCTGGGTATGTAAAGTCATATGATTACAGTGTTCTGGTTCTTACTAGAACCCAACACTTATGTCACAATGGTCTGGAACCTGCTTATCAAATCCCAACTAGTGTTCTCTTACTCTTCACTGCTGGGCCCTGAGAGGTTTATCCGTTGTGAGTGGAGCAGAGAATTGGTGCCATTAAGGGCCCAACCCATGGGACAGATCATAGAAGCTTGGGTTACATTTGGGGCCCTGAGAGCTCAGTTCTAAGCACCAGTAGGGTAACATTCAAACAGCCATTGGCTCAAGTTTCATAGCAATCTAAGTTGTAGAAAGAACATTATTCATAATCACACTCTCCACTGTTTATGGTAATTCAGATTCTCCAGAGTTTATAATAATTTATAATCACACTCTCTGGTGTTGGCCAAATTAGGATGGGTTTCCTTTTGAGTCTGGTTCTTCTCCATCATACCAGCTAATGTAGTTTACAGTAAGTATTATGTCACTGTTGTCATATGACTTTGCGTTAAAGGTTTCAGCACACAAGAGATTACACGGGTGTTATTCACTGTCCCTGGTGGTTAGTAGCGTGAAACAGAACGACTGTTAACATGGAGGTCCTCAAGATGAAGTGGATTAAATAAACATTCCTGCAAAAAAAGTCTCATTTGATTTGTACAGTTTAAATCAACTTGTACAGTATGTGAATTTATGAAGTTTATTGAATTTATTGCATTAATTTTAATCAAATAGATCATTCAGAGGGAAGTAAAATAACACAATTTTGTTATTTAAACAGGGTTTGTTATTACAATAGATGATAATGTCTAGTATAGAATTATTTACAAAACTGGTTTGTAAGTGAATTGTGTCACAATATACAGTGCCTTGTAAAAGTATTCAGACCCCTGAGCAATTATCTCATATTACTGAATTAAAAATGGTGCACTGAAATTTCATTCTGTTCATTTCAATTATGAACACTGGAACTCAAAATCAATCTTTATTAAGTGATGTTTATTTGTTGGCAAATATCATTTACGATACTGTATATATATATTACATACAGTACAGTGCTCAGCATAAATGAGTACACCCCATTTGAAAATTAGGATTATTAAATTCTCATAGAATATGAGAGCAATTTGCTGAGCAATTTTTCAAAAAAACAGTTTTATTATATATGCATTTTAGATTTGCGAGTCAGCTCATCGTTCACCAAAAGAGCCGATTTAATAAAATGACTCATAACCCAAACGACACCTTGACACGTGTCTTCACCTGTAATGACTCCTGCCTTCTAAACTGAAAGTGTTTCTCTCTGAACTTCGACTCCATTTTGTGGTGCGTTATGAATGTCAAAAATCTCTGAGGAAGAAACTGTTATATTAATGTCACACAAGGACATTGTATAAAGGTGAGTTATTTTAATTCTAAACAATATTTGTGTAATATCAGCTGTAAGAACTCTGAGGCACGTCAGGTACAGGTACTGTACAACCTTACAGGTACAGCATAAAGATGTAGTATGGAAGTTTTATTGCATATTTGTTTTTTGTGTTTTGTGGAGTGTTTGAAAGAAGACATCAGACTCCAGTTTATGCAGGCTGTACTAATATTCACAGATGGAGACTCCTGATCCGAACACAGACAATGTTTTCCCAGCCTCAAACAACTGGTAACCTACAGCAGCCTTGTGTTCTAGTTATACAATTTTTAGATATAAATTATTTATTAAGTACATATGAAAGGAATAACAATAGGATCAATATGAATAACAAGTCACTACTTATCAGAAAAAATAGATGCTATAATAATTAAACTTAAGACCCTACTGTATAAAGTAAGTGAGTTAAAAACTGTAAAAAGGTTATATAAATAACTAAAGGACTATCTATAATGTTATGCAGTAAACTCCAGGGAAAGAGATCAATGTCACCAACAGCCAGCTGTACTTCTATGAAAAGTGATCAGTCAATGGATCATCCTAGGCATTTTAAAGATGGAGACTCCTCACTTCTATACAGGTAACATCTCCTCACTGTTAATGTCACTACTAAAGTCACACATAGAGGGAAATTTAACTAGATAAACAGGAGGGCAAAATAGATAAACTCTGACTGTGATTGTACTGAAGCCACTATTAAGGATCCAAATACTTGTCATTTTTAAAGATACCACAAACACACTATCCAGGTAAAATATTTCCAAAAAAAAAAAACATTAAAAAACTATATTCTACTTGCTTTGACATTTTTTTTTGTAATATGAAATTCATATTTATGCTTGTGTGGCTTAAGTGTGCAAACTGTGGGGCCACTGTGTGTTTGGTCATTGCAGGCCAGACCACCGCTTACCATTATTTAGCTAGTGACAGGATACCAAGCCATAAGAATGATCTAGATTTGCACCATTTTAAAGTGTTAGTCTACATTTACAGCATTTACAGCATTTGGCATACACCCTTATCCAGAGCAACTTACATAAGTGCTTAAATCTCTAACATTGGATACATTAATGCTGGCTCACTAGGTTACATACCATGAGTTTAAAACGTTGTTCAAAGTTACAATGAAAAAGTGTCAAAGGTTGTGTGTTTTCTTTATAAATGCAAAGATAGTTGCAGTAATCCAGTCTTGAGATGACAAGAGACTGAACAGTACCTGAGCAGCCTGTGTGGAAAAAAATGGCAGAATCCTTCTAATGTTGTAGAGAAGAAATCAACATGAGCGAGTCACATTAGCAACATTATTTTTAGGAGGGGCACATGCGCACGCAGCGACCGGCAGCATGGTAGCGTGATGGTGTCTGTTTGTTTGTTTGCAAAATTCGCTAAAGTTATCTGAGTTCCCCTTTTTATATTTGATTGTAGTTTTTATTGCATATTTGCATTTTATGCACATGATCAGCTCTGCAGTGATCGCTTTTTTCCTGACCGGTTACAATGAAATGGTCTGTTGGATGTACACTGATGGTGGTGCTCTGGGAAATTTTCCATCTGGCGGAGGCTTGGTGCGGCACTTTTCAGTCTCGGATTTTATATAGCCGGGACTATTTGCTGAAGTTCGATCAACCAGCGAACTCTAGGCCACCTCCCGATTTAAATTTCTCGGACATCACCGATATTAAATGGCAGTATGGAAAGAGCGGGAGCTCTACAAACGCACCTTGTCGGATATGAAGGAAGCAGGGTAGGAGAGGTGGATTACGCGAGCGAGCAAGGTGGCCTCTGTTGCGCGCCCTCTATCATTCTTGCTAACATGCAGTCCCTCCGAAACAAGTTTGATGAAGTGCAAGCCCATGTCCGATATCAACATGAATTTAAAGAAGCATGTATCCTGGCCCTGACGGAAACATGGCTGGGAAAAGCGGACTTGGACGCTGGCATTACATTGGATGGTTTTGGTGCTCCTTTTCATTTGGATCGGGTTGCAGCGACCACTGGCAAGTCGCGAGGGGGCGGAGTGTGCCGTACATAAATGAGCGCTGGTGCAAAACAACGTTAGTGAGAAAAAAGTTGTGTACAAAAGATATCAAACTACTCTCAGTATTCTTGCGCCCCTTCTATCTACCCAGGGAATTTCTGCAGATACAATATATCGCATTTGCCTTCAGCGTAGTGGTCTTCACGGTTCCACTTCCGAAAACCCGAGGTCCGACCAGAAACCCGAGCGGGTTCAGGTGTAAAAGTTTCACGTGTGCCTCGAACAAGGGTTGGGTATAATAATAGCAGCATCGGGTCTCGGGTAATTTAAAATGAATGTGTTTTTACCAAATGGACCCGAGAAGACCCGAACTACTGTATCTCGTGTGTGTGTGCATCGACTCGAGACCTTTTCCAACCTCTCCTCTGTTTGCCAAGACCGCTTGCGACATGTGGCTGGCGACGTGTGGCTGGCGGTAAGCTAATTTTCGTTGAAACAGACCTGTCAATCAATTTTGAATCCACTTTGTAGCGGTTACTTTAGTGTAGAGTTATGCAACATTCGGGTCCGGTCAGGTTAAAAAAAAATTGCCGTCGGGTCGGACTCGGGTCTAATTTTTTCGGGTTTGTCTCGGGTCGAGTCTTTCTTAAAAAAAAAAAATAAATTATGCACGTCGGGTTCGGGTAAAAAGTGATTTGGGTCACTTTGGGTCGGGTACATTTCTTTAGACCCGAGAAGACCTCTACTTCAGAGTGGGAAAGTGGATATTAGGTAAATTAAGGTCTGGTCTGAAGAGGCTTCGCTGGCTCTGCAAGGCTGTTTGGACTGTACCTTGTGGGAGGAGTTTGTTCAATCTTCAAGGGACATAGATGAATTGACTGATGTGGTTAGCTCATGGGTTGCATATTGTGAGAATACTGTAATCCCTAAAAAAGTTGTCAAAATATACACCAATAACAAGCCATGGGTGAGAAAACAACTTAAAGATTTGTTGAAAAAGAAAAAGCTAGCATTTAGACAAAATAATCTTCAGGAACTACATAGTATTCAAAAGGAGATTAAATGTGAAATCAAAAGGGCTAAATGGGACTATAAACCTAAAGTGGAAAACAAACTGATTAATAATCTTCTAGGCTCAGCATGGGACAGTATTAAAATAATGGTTGGTCAAAATGATAAAATAAAGAATAAAGTGGCATTGGAAGGCTTTACAACAAACATATCTTTGGCTCAAGAACTGAATCAATTTTATTCAAGATTTGATAAGCATGATATTAGTAATGAAATTATTGTCCAAAAACAGTCTTTATTGCCCCATCCTCAGTCAGCTGTATGTTTCTCTGCACAAAGTGTGAACACCTTTAATTATTGTCCAAGTCCCTTCCCAGAACAATATTGTTTCTTGTTGTGCGGAACAGATAGGCCCTATTTTTTCTTATATTTTTAATCAATCTATGTGTAAACAAAAGGTCCCTGACTTATGGAAACAGTCAATTATAGTTCCTATTGCAAAGAATAGCCACCCTAAGACTTTAAATGATTACAGACCAATAGCCCTTACGTCATTTGTGATGAAGTGTTTTGAAAAGCTGATCAAAAGGAAACTGTCATCTATGACGAATTGCCTCCTTGACCCACTACAGTTTGCATGTAGACTAAACAGAGGGGTCCAGGATGCAACTGTAACAGTACTTAACCTTTATTCTTAATCATCTTGAGGGCAATAGAAATCATGCCAGACTACTGTTTGTGGATTTCTCGTCAGCTTTCAACACCATTCAGCCCCACTTGCTGGTTGAGAAGCTCTTACATCAGTTCAAACTGGAGGCCAACCTTGTGGGTTGGATATTAGATTTCCTCACAAATAGATCCCAATGAGTGAGAGTAAATGGCCATCTCTCTGACTGGGCCCTTACATCAACTGGCTCACTGCAGGGGTGTGTTCTTTCCCCTCTTCTCTGTATTCTGTACACTAATGACTGTTGCTCTGTGATTGACAACCGAAACTTTGTGAAGTTTTCTGATGATACGGTTATTGTCAGCTTATTGAACAATGAGGAAACTTCACATGGTTCGGTCATTGATCACTTTGGTACATGGTGTAAAGATGCCTATCTTGAACTGAATGCCTCTAAGACCGAGGATATGTGTATTGATTTTAAGCACAATGTCACTAACACTGAGAAAACTAGTATTAATGGTCAGGAAATAGAGGTTGTTACAGAGTATAAGTATTTAGGATCCATTATTGATGATAAGCTGTGTTTTTTACTCAAATACCAGTTTGCTTTGCGAGAAAGGCCAGCAACGTCTGTATTGCTTGAGGAAGCTGGAAAAGTTTAATAGGATAAGACCCTGTTGACTCTTTTTTTTTACAGGTCTTTTGTTGAGTCAGTTGTTAGCTTCTCCTTAATCTGCTGGTATGGGTCCATCACTGTAAAGCAAAAAAACTCCCTTTCGGGGTTAATTAAGGTGAGCAGCAGCATCACAGGTTCTAGGCAGAAAAGTCTGGAGGAAGCAGATGTTTATCAGAAGCAGATGTTAAGGAGGGTTGAATCTATCCTGTCAGATAATTCTCATCCCTTACAGGCTGCATTTCAGATGTTGCCATCGGGATTACACTTTAAACTCCCAAATTTCAGAACCAACAGATATAAACACTCTTTTGTGCCTGCAGCCATTCTGCTTCTAAATTCTACAAAGGACCATAGATAACTTTACTATTTACTGATTGTTTTTTGTTTTTATTATTTTAACTATGCCTGCATGATAGGCAATTTTTGTATTGACATTGTGTGTGTGATTGTGTGTGATTTGTTATACAATCTGTTGCACAATGAATTGCCCCATTGGGGGACAAAAAAGAATTTGAACTTGGAACTTGAACTTGAACATGAGAGGAAAAGGAGAGTTGATTGTCCATTGGTTACCCCAAGGTTGAGAGCTGTCGCTGAAGGGGAGATCAGATCGTTGTGCAGGGATATAGCAAGGTCATGACCTGGGGATGAATCACCTGGGATGAACAGCAGTTCAGTTTTGCTATGGTTGAGCTTTAACTGATGAGCAGTCATCCATGATGATATTTCTGCCAGACATGCTGAGATCCGATCAGAAGCTGTGGTATCTGAGGTTGGGAAAGAGAAGATAAGTTGTCATTAGAGACAGTTTTGATAGTTAAGATATTTATATTATACTATAATATATTTTGACTTTTATGTAATAAAGAAATATATGTAGTGTAAAGGGGTCACGGTGGCTTAGTGGTTAGCACGTTCGCCTCACACCTCCAGGGTCAGGGTTCGATTCCCGCCTCCGCCTTGTGTGTGTGGAGTTTGCATGTTCTCCCCGTGCCTCAGGGGTTTCCTCCCCCGGTCCAAAGACATGCATGGTAGGTTGATTGGCATCTCTGGAAAATTGTCCCTAGTGTGTGATTGCGTGAGTGAATGAGTGTGTGTGTGTGCCTTGCGATGGGTTGGCACTCCGTCCAGGGTGTATCCTGCCTTGGTGCCAATGACGCCTGAGATAGGCACAGGCTCCCCGTGACCCGAGTTCGGATAAGCGGTAGAAGATGAATGAATGAATGAATGAATGAATGAATGTAGTGTAAATTTGAGTCCATATGTAGTGTAAAATTCAAGACTGATCTTAAAATTAAAGTTGAGTGTTGTGAGTTTTGAAGAGTTTAGTGTTGAAAAGAGTTTTGAGTGAGGAAAAGAAGGGTTCAATTCTGGCTTTACTGGCAGAAAGATACGATGATTGTAAGGTTGTGTCCATTAAATTTTCAGACAGTGGTTCATAAGAACAAGGCCAAGCTGCTGACATTGGAGACAACAAAGCTACAGACCGGCAGAGGGAGAAAATAACTCTCCACTGACCACCATTTCATTTGAATGTTACTCATCATCTGTAGGATGACATCAATTAAGCTACACAAAGAATGGCAAACAGCAGCTGGGGTGAAATGCTCATCCAGGATGATTCGAAGGGCTGAGTTCATACTGGGCTAGAAAAAAATGTCCTTTATTAATGAAAGTCAAAAAAGAGCCATGCTGAGGTTTGCAAAATGCCATAATGATTGGGCAATGGTCATGTAATGGCTAGCTGGAGACCTGGAGAGGCCTACAAGCCACTGTGAAATGTGGTGGAGGATTGCTGCTAATCTGGGGTTATTCAGCAAGGCTTGATTTGGGCACATTCATCTTTGTAAAAGGCACATGAATCAAGCCACCTACAAGGTTGTCTTGGGAGAAAACTTGCTTCCTTCTGCTCTGACAATGTACTCCTAAACTCTGAGAATTTATTTTTTTTATTTAGCTTTACAATGCTCAATGTCACACAGCAATCAAGGTATGGATGGAGGACACCACATGAAGGGTTTCTTAATGCCAGCAAAATCTCCAGACCTGAACCCCACTAAAAACCTCTGGAATGTGATCAAGAGGATCAAACGATAAAAACAAAGCTGATATACTTGAATTTTTGTATAAAGTCACCCAACAACAGTGTGAAGGATTGGTGGAGAGCATGCCAAGATGTATGGAAGCTGTGATTGAAAATCAGGGTTATTCCTTCAAATAGTTATTTTAACCTTTCCTAAGTTAAAACATTAGTATTGTGTTTAAAAAAAAATAAATATATATATATATATAAATTTGGTCAATTTCATATTTTTTCACATATCGATGCTATTGGTCAGTCCCCACGTGGGTCTGTTATTTTTACAAGTTATTAACCAATCTAAAGTCTTGAAAATAGCTTGTGCACAAATCTCATAACTCCATTGGACACTTCAACTGTCCAAGAGTCGCAACGAATCAACACGTCTTCTGAGGTAAATGTCTTCAAAACACTGGGCTCAAAGAAAAAAAAATCTTGACCCCCGTTAGTTCTGGTGCTCGTATGAGGACAGGAATTTAGCGCTAGACAATCCACTGCAACGCGGACTAAACCCTGTGCACTGCAGATAAGGTACGGCGTTTTTTTAATTTTCTGAAAAATAACGGTTTTGGAGATACGAGGATTCAGGATATATATATTTGTGTGTGTATGTATAAAATTGTTTTCTTTGTATTATTTGAGGTCTGGAAACTCAACTTTTTTGTTATTTAGACCAGTTGTCATTTTCTTATTTTCTTCAAATAAATGCTCTAAATGACCATGTTGGGTCTGATGGCTTCAGGAAAGAAACTGTTACACAGTCTGGTTGTGAGAGCCGAAAGCTCCGGTACCTTTCTCCAGATGGCAGGAGGGTGAAGAGTGTGAGGGGTGTGTGGGGTCATCCACAATGCTGTTGGCCTTGCCTATGCAGCGTGTTGTGTAAATGTCCATGATAGAGGGAAAAGAGACTCCAATGACCATCTCAGCTGTCCTCACTATCCGCTGCAGGGTTCAGGACAGTGCAGTTTACAAACCAGACAGTGATGTAGCTGCTCAGAATGCTCTCAATAGTACCTCTGTAGAATGTAGTCAGTATGGGGGGAGGGAGATGGGCTTTTCTCAGCCTTCGTATAGAGAAGTACAGAGTATTTCTCTATGTTCAGAATTCTCTCTAGTCATATGTAGTATTTGAACTGTGTAAAATTAAGACTATAATTTTTCAAGTGATGAAAAATATCAACTACAAAAGGAAGGAGACAGAAGAGAAATGATCACAGATATGGGGTATGATTAGGGTTGGGAACCGAGAACCGGTTCTAATTCAGAACCGGTTTTGTTTTTTAACAGGAACCGGAACCGTTAAGTTTCGGTTCCAAACGCGGTTCCGATGCGATGACGGGCAAAGCGCTGGGAGTGGTCACTTTAAATAGCCATGTCTTACCTCATGAATATTAATTGTTTACACTGTTTACAGTCACGCAACCAAATTAATGCAGCTTATCACAGAAATCATACTACAGTCACTCGCGCTGCTGAGGTACGCTGTGTGTTAAACACAGGGGCAGTTCTAGGGTCTCATCTTTAGGGGTTTTAGCCCTCAGTGAGAATTTGAAACAGGAAGAGTTTTATATTATATATTATATGACTACATAGTAAGCCAAAAGTTATGGTATTACTTAATGGCAAAAGTGGACACCAAAATTTTATGCATAATGTAATGATGCCAGTTTTTAATCAAATCAGTTCATGTGTGTGTGCATTCTCTACAAAAAGTGTGTCTAATGAATGCAGTCATTAATAAACTAATATTCACAAAGACCAAATCAATGAATGTTATTTTTATTTAGTATTGAATGGATTGTTTGCATTAATATTTTGTTTGTGCTACAACTCTGGTAATAAGAATAGTGACATTTCACTGCTTTTGTTTGCCGTCTTTGCGGTTTAACTGCTGATTAACGTTATAGATAAACGCCTCCAGCTCTGACTGCGCGTGCACGCTGCGCGTCCCTGTGCTTCTCCGTTCAAATAAAGCAGACAGCTGAAGACGCACTTTTGAAAGACTACAACGCACGTGCGTAAAAGCAAAGAAAAAAAAATCGCTCTTGGCGATAAGAAAATAATAATTTTCTTTCCAATCGAAAACATGTCCTGCATTTTAACGTAATTTCTATTTTTTATTTTTGAAAGAAAAAAAAAATTATACTTATAGTTTTAGGGTGGCTGAGATCACAGACAGGAGGGCTGGAGCCACCGTAAAAAAGGGCTACTGTAGAACTGCCCCTGGTTAAACATGTCTAAAAATAGTCTAAAGTTTGGATTCATTTCCAAAGCTATAACAATGAAGCAAATCTGCCCCCTCCGAGAGGGTTTTCTTCACAGTTGGAGACACAATAAGCCAGGAAAGGTCTCGTCTTCTCCCAGAGAAAGCAGACATGTTGATTTTTCTTCAGAAAAATTGCTAACTGTTTTGCTAAGTTGTAATTCTGGATGTTAAATTTGATGTTGGATTTATTTAAATTTAAATTGATATGAATTGAAACGCTTTGTTTAAAATATTTAGTGATTAATAAACACAAATGGAATTGTTTAAGTATTGTGCATTATTTTTCACATTTCTTTTATTATGTAATCGGAATCAGAACCGGGAATCATAAGGCAGAAATGGAACAGGTATTGGAACCGGAAAATTTCTTTTGATACCCAACCCTAG